>NC_063189.1:36872603-36997603 GCF_017589495.1 Alosa alosa
TATGATAGATGGTTCACATAGAAATTCTTCTCACACTTCCTTCACCTTCAAAGTCATCAAAGTTAAAAATGTATTTATGTATTATTATTAATATCATCCTAACAAGTGATATCAAGTCCTGTTAATGTTGAAACTACCAGACATCTTCAAACACAATCATGGTAAAACAAAACAAAAAAGTTGAAGCCTTCGTCTTTCCACTTTTCCGACCTACAGTCAATCCATCGAAAACCTCTGAAATGATTAACGTTAGTTGCCTCTATGTAATGCTTTACCTTAACAATAAATGGTATTGTAGGCTACATAGCTTTGTTCATGAGTTTCCGTGCATAACAGGTCGATTTGATTGGCTAATCAGTCAGATGTAGCCTTCAATCAACCCGAATCCAAACATATTGTAACGTCGGCGCACAAGCGGCTGCTGAGAGGGAGCTGGTGACGAGCGGGGACGGCCACGTGGCTGCTAGCACGCCCGCACTGGACTGTTAGCAGCGTGGCTCCCCGTTGAGTGAGCTCCTGCGGCGTGCACCCCACGTGAGTTGGCGGTACTGTCGCACTGAACTGAGTGGCGGGCGACGCGCGCCGACGTTAGCATGTGGCTACCTCGTGGTCATTGCCGAGGACGGCAATGGCTTGTTGGGGGAGCTATGTAACGTCGGCGCACAAGACATTGTTAGCGTTCTCCCACGCAGGGCATGCTGGGATACGGGGGTGAACATTTGGGGGTTTATGTCTGTATTTCTTCTAAGTTATAAGTCTAAAGTTAGCGTCTTTATTGTGACATGTTTCCCTTTTAGTTCTCCCTCGTGTGTGATCCTCTTTGTGTGGGGGGCTGCGTCTACCCCTGTATGTGTAGCGTGTGTGCGTACTTGACCTGCCCCGTGTGTATTGTGTTCTGTGTCTGTGTCCCTGTTCTCGTTCTCAGCTAATAAACCTTTTGATTGGACAACTGTGTGTGTCGCTATCAAATCGTTACAATATGATTTCTAATGGTTGCTTAGGGACCGAAAACGCAGTGATTCCTTGTGAAGGCCTCATGCGGGCCTTAAGAAGGGAAGGGATAAAAATGTATCGCACGCCCTCACTATTTGTTCACACAATCTGTCAATCAAATATAGCCTAGTCAAGAACAATCGGGAAGGAGAAGAAGAAGCGAATAATAAATGGTAAAGTAAAATGTTATTAAAGACACTATTGTTTTTCATTCGTTTGAAAATAGTTAGGCCTTCAGAGAAGGCCTTGAAGGCCCTGGCGGTCCGGCACTGTGTGGTTGTGAACTGAATGTGTGTGTTTCCGATTGTGAATGGGCAGTAACCAGAGGATAGCTAGTAGCCTGTGTCATGCCAACGTGCGAGAAGAGCGTTAGGCCTTGCTGTATAAGATAAGTTGTCCCTTGCCCACTAGTAGGCTATTTGTGAGTGCATATACTGGGTATTGTGTGTATTCGGATTAGTGGCTCCTTCATTGATCTTTCTCTCTCTTGCTGGACAGGAGCTGCAGGACAATTGGGTGGCGGGCTATCTCAAGGTGGTGGCGTCCCTTCACTTTTCCTGCTGTGGTGCATGTGAGCCTATGTGTGTTTAGCCTATACATGTGTGTCCAGGCCTTGTAGGCCATGTATGTCGGTGCCTAGTGGCAGAGGTTCTGACTGTCTGGAGAGAACCAACTCCCTGTACATTTTTTAATGAATGTAAATAAAGACAGTTTATTTTTGAAACCACACCTCTGGTTTTCTGTGACCACGAACCTGTGTTGCCTGGTTGGGCTTCACGTAACATATAGTCCAATTGATTGAATATTTTGAGGGGCAGGGCCTCAGATGGCCTAGTCGACATGGTGCAATATAGAGCAACCTCCCACTTGCCACACATCCATGCATACATACATACATACATTACATACATACAGTACATATACATACACACGTAACGGTAGCCATCTGAAAACATAGCTGTGCAGTATGTACGTTGTGTAAACCTCCCTCTCGACGCCTTAATAGTTGTGCCGGGGCTTTTAGCTCGATTGCTAGCATGCTTGACTCCCGATCCGAATTAATGCCTGCTGTTTGCGGGTTCGAGTCCGGGCGAGTGCAGGGCTGACCCGCGCGGTTCAACACAATGCACGGTGCCGTAACCCGGATTGGGACTGAGATTTAGGGGGGTGAGTGTAACAGTAGCCAGCTGCTAGCTGTGCAGTATGTACGTTGTGTAAACCACCCTCCTGATGCCTTCAGAGTCATGCTAGTGAGCGAGTTAGCAGCCTGGGCTTTAACCTCAATTGCTTGCGTGCTCGACTCCCGATCTGAAGTGCTGCTGTTTACGCAGGTTTAAGTCCGGGCGAGTCCACGAAATTCAACACAACGGAGGTTACACATGTACATGCAGAGGGTTTATTAAAATCATGGACACTACTGGATCAAATGTTACAAAGGCTTCCAGAGTATTTGGCCCAGACCACTTTTATGTTTTCCTAAAATGAATCTTCGCTTTGTCAAAGCTAAAGTAGAAAGTGAATGGCTGTGTTCCAATTCGCATACTTCTGTACTTACAACTTGTGCACTCATTTTAGGTATTGTAAGTTCAGAAGTATGTCATTTGGAACACAGCCAATGACTCCACATTGCACATTCTGCTTTTGGAGTGTAAGGCTGTAATCATCTGAAAAATGACTGAGAAACTTGATGTAAATTAACACCATAATGGCGTTATATTTGTGTCATCAAGCTATCATGTTTAGAAAGAGGTACATTTTAAATTTGCCCGTTCAAACATGCCTAATTATGTGCCCGCAGGTAGCCTGCTTAACCATTTTGTGGAATGATGCATCATCATATGAATTTCGCAACAATGTGACTTAAAAACAGTCTCTTGTAGCCTATAAGTGACATATTACGCTCTGTCTGCCATGCTGTAGCTGATAACAATGACACAAGCCTAAAGCCTTGAGTTAAGACTATACTGTATGTTTAGCCTATTAAACACGGTAACTTGATGATAGAGAAGACAAACCATTTTGTGGAATGATGCATCGTATGAAATTCGCAATGATGTGACTCAAAGACAGTCTCTGGTCACCTATAAATAACATGCCAATCATTGTCTGTAGCTGCTTTGCATGTAGAAACATCCTTCAATTTGGGACCATTATCGTTGCAGTCGTAATTGTTGTTTGTTTATTTAAAGTTTAAGGACAATCCAAGTAGCCTGGGCTATTCGAAGTGTCAGTTTACTGTATTGCACATCATTTTTACATTGTTTTGAACTTCATTCTCAATCTGATGAATGGTTTAACAGATATGTGAATAACACACACACACAGACAGGGGAGTGGCTACAGTAGAGCGGCAAAAGCTAATGTGTGTTTAAATATATGTGTGATATATTTAACAATATCCAATGCATATCTTATAATGCATATCTTATTCAAATAACGTTGAACTTGGCACTGCACTTCCTTGTGCCCTTAGCAAGACACCTGCCAAGTTCGAAATCAATCGGATGAATGGTTCAACGATATGTGACACACACACAAACAGACAGACTTTCCTGTCATTTATAGATAGATAGCCCAATTGATAGCACTGTCATCCATTCCCAGTAGGGAATCTGTTGTCATTAAGATTGTATATAAGTATGTTCTTACTTATTCTCGTGTCATCTTAAAAGAACAACACATTGCATTTATATAGTGCTTTTCAAGGCACACTTAGTCAGTTATCTAGTCCATTCTAGTAATTTTACATAGTATCACCATTTTATTGTGTTATGTAATAGATGAATATTTCACAAGAAATATAAAAGGTTTGGACTGACCTGTATCCTGACTCCAGTGAAGCAGGATATCTGGACTTCCGAGTGGCTGGGCAGGTTGGATCCGGTCACGTAGTCTGGGCCCTGCAGACCCATGTGAGGCTGCTCCGTGATCCTGCTGAGCAGCTGGGCGTACGCCTCTCTCTGAGCCTCAGATGGAGGACTGTACGATGGCTCCACCGAGCCCCTGGGGGTGGCGTGGGGTGTGGGAGAGCAAGTAGATGAGGATAACATGAGTGTGTTACTTACACAAAAACAACAAAAACAAAACAGTGGCACACAATATGATGAATCATCTTAAAACACTCACTTAAGAAATGTGTAGAATGATATCTAGTGAAGATTATGCACCACTTATTTAAGGACTGTTTCAATGGACCACCACACATTGAGTTCTCCTCTGGACATAGCATGATCAGATTTGTGTCCTGCTGCATTTACAGTAGCTAGTAAAATGTTTTTGTATGTATGTGTAGAGCAATACCTCCTGTCCATGTTGGTGCACAAATGATAAGAAACATGTTATTTATAGGCAGTCCTAGCCCCCGCCTTACGTCATCCTGGACAGAGGGTTCACTGGGGTTGTGGAAGGTTCTTTGAGTTAAAGTGTTGTGGCAACAGGTGGGTGTTGGATGCACGTGATATATGTACAGTTTTGGCAGTAATTAATCACAATGCTAAGAGAAATTACTCTGCAGTGTTTCTCAAACATGTTTTCTGATTCTACCTCTCTGTCTCTCATTTTTAGAATGAAAGACTCATACTCATATAGCTCATGCTGGGCCATGTGCTCATGCTGGTCTCTGTGTAAATCAAGCTGAAACTGCTGTAAGCGACATTAGGCAGTTCTTGCTTTCCCTTCCATTTTTTGTGTGTGTTCTATACCCACTTGACTACACTTTGCATGCAGGCCCTCCAAGCCTCTAGCTCCACTGAGAGCTGTTCGATCTGTAAGGGAACAGCCACTTCTCTCCTCTTCAACAACTGACTGAGAGAGAGAGAGAGAGAGAAAGAGAGAATGAAGGGGGGTTAGCAAGGGCGATAAAAAAATGAAAACAAAAAAACATATACTCGCTGTTCTCAAAAAAATGAGCAGTAGCAAGGAGAGAGTATTTGTACAGAGTATATTATCATTATTACGGTAGTTAGTGTTAGGGCCATTACTCCTGACCGTCTTACCTAGTATACTCATAAAGTGCAGGGACAATACTGATATATTGTCTTGAGATGGCCAGTAGTGCACCAATGTAGCCACAGAGAATGAGCAGCTCATTGCGATGTCTGCAAACACAAACAACATTTAATTTGGTCATTGATTACCCTGTGTCTGCTGTCTTTAACAGAGCTGAGCATTTAGCCATACACAGCCATACAGGTCAGTCTACTTAGTAACACTGTTGCATTAACAAATAAACAACAAATAATTAGAGTCAGTTAAACTATAACAAATGTTAGTCTTTTTAAAAACAAATATACATTTTAGCAAAGCCCAGAGAGATGACCATGCAGAAACCTTTGCTAACTCCCAGTTCTTTTGTTTGCATGGAAAAAGGTTCTTTCACTTGTGTTTTGTTCTTGCACTTACTCACTACACTTGGACAGGACAAGTCGATCTGTCCGGATATATCCCAGTAGATCAAGAACAGGATAGATGGAGTCCACTGTCCATTCCGAACCAGTCAGCTGTTCTGTGGGTACATGAAAAAAAAACGATTATGGGATTTAGAGTCTTCCCCAATCTAGCACAATTTATACTGTAGATAGGTTATAGTTCGGTTATAGTTAAGGTTTATAGGATTTACAGTTAACTGTGTGGGTTATTGTTCTTGTAAATGTACAAATGCACATTTGACACATTGACAATCTTCCACACTTGGAAAAAAGACCTACCTTTCACAAAAGTCATTCCTATGGGTAAGGCCTTGTCTGGCTCTGGGCTCAGCAAATGATATTTGACAGCATTGAAGACGTCCCCTTCACCCTCAGCAGATTCTGCCAAGTCCTTACATTCCTCTAGACTGGGAAGACCACACTAGACACAATTTAAAATGCCATTAATACCTCCAAATTGGCATTTGATCATCTCTTCATTAAACCCTAAATACAACATGACAATAAGTAATAAAAATAATCATCAATATTTGATGCAAGTTTTTTTTTCCCCCCGACTCACTCTCTCATGCAACTCATCTATCTCAGCAGTACTGCCTGGGTAGAAGGCACAGAGTTTGGCGAGCAGGATCTCATTGTCTGGAATCATCTGGAGGAGCTGGCACGCCAAGTCCCTTGGTGGAAAAAAGGGGATGAGCTTGCTTCACTGACAGTGTGCATTTCAGGACACACTCACACCCACACGTACACAGAAAACCACAGCACATGCTCATGCAGAAAGGGTTGACACAGCTATGGGGACTGGAGGTTTTAGTAAACTATAAACTATACAGTATGTTATATGTTATATATCATCAGTAAATGTATTTAGAGAGTCAATAAATAATAATAAAAATACATATGAGAAGTGCATGGTGTTTGAGTAATCACAACTACCTGTTAGCCACAGATGGAAAGCTATGAAGAGATGGAAATGGACAGTGAGGTCAAACATGTACGGAAGGATGAGGAGGGGGATCAAAATAAACATGCCCATTTAATGAACAACATTCTCTTTTACAATTAGCCTAACTTGTTGCTGCAATGTCCAAATGACAGACATGAACATTTCTGATCATAAAAACAGTACATTATTATGAACATTTCTGATCATAAAAACAGTACATTATTAAAGAAAAATGTGCAGTGGATAGTAGTACACAGACAAATGACCAGAGAATGAGCCAACACCAAGTAAGATTATTACTGTTCAAAATGCTTCTTTGAGCACAATGTCACTCATGCAATACACCAAATGAACACAGGGGGCTACTAAAAGCCGTGGTCTGCAGTAGTCTAACATTTGTTTGGCTTTTACTCAAAACAAGTCTACTGTATTTTATGACGTTGTTTTGCCACATAAATAATAAAAAAGTGCAATATACAGTATATTACAACTGAAAGCAAATACCTTGAAATTAATGAAATAAATAGTCTTATCTTGGGCTTGAAAGTTTCTGTTATCAACAGTTTTTAATCCCTTGACAAACAGTGCAATGCATTTGATTTGAATAAAATTAATGAGAGTTACTGTAAGTTACATTGTGTGATCTGAATTTTTGTAAGTTTTAAGAATGTGCACATTTCTTGTGATATTGAGAATCAATTAATGAACTGATGAATGAATAATGTGGCTGAATAAGATTTACTCTATCTAAGCCACAGAGCACGTCTAAGCCATCCATTAGGCTGTTAACACATGTCGTGCGAGTGTGTGAGCGTGCAGAATGTGTGTGTGAGCGTGCAGAACAAGTGTGTGAGCATGCAGTGAGTGTGTTAGCATACAGAGTGAGTGTGTAGAGTGAGTGTGTGAGTGTATGAGCAGGTCTTACCAGGTCGCTGTGGTCATGTACTTCCTGGCCAAGAGTTCCAGTACATAATGTGTGGCCGGAGCCGCCAGCTCCCCCAGCACCTTGCCCGCATACACCGCCAGCTCCAGCTCATTACCGCGGATAAGGGTGGCCATCGCCAACTGGGGATGAGAAAATACCCATCACACCTGCTTGGTGGAAACCTTTGCAGTTTTTAGTCTGTTCAACCCATTATAAGCACTTCTTTAGTATTTATATTTAGTATTTCTTTATATCATTTATAATATTTCTTCTATAGTATTTGCTGTCTATAGGATCCACAGGATGTCCACTTCACTCTACCTCTGTGTTGTCCACTGCCAGATGACAGCAGGCCGCCAAGACTGCACGTCCATCCTGGAAATACCACTCTGCCAACTCTTTACACACACTATGCAGGAGCCTAGTGTGTGTGTGTGTGTGTGTGTGTGTGTGTGTGTGTGAGAGACAGAGAGAGAGAGAGAGAGAGAGAGGACATGAAAGGGAAGGAAACAAAGGGGAAAAGATATGGTAAGGATACACATAATTGCTGCATGGGGTGATTAAGTGCAATCAGTCTCAGAAGCACTATGTACAAACCCATTATACGCTTCCATGTCATCATTGTCTGTGCTCGCGTTGTTGTTTGCTGAAGAGGTCTGAGGCACATGGATATTTCCCTCACAAGCACCCTGTTGAGTTATACAGCAGGCAAACCTCTGAATACATTATGCAAACCGAAGTCGGCCGTATTCAAACAATCTGTTCCCTGCTCCGATCCCCAGTACCTGTGCTACGAGTAAGGCTTCCTTTAGCTGGCCTCGGCACATGAAGAAATTCACCAGCTTCTTCACATCGCCCGTGGCAACACAGTAGGGGATGACGTCATCATTACCTTCTTGCATCAGTTGGTCTGCTCTCCTACAGCACATTGAGTACAAGAGTTAATTTCACGACAACGCACACAGAATGGTTGCGTAGGCTAGAGCTTTATCTTGGAAACGCCTGCCTGTAATCTAAGTGCAGTAGCAGCACAGTGGTGTGACATTTGATGATGGAGCACTGCGTACCTTTGCATGAGTTTCTTCCAGTACTTCAGGGACACCCCAGGGGCTACTGATAGTGCCTTGTCCCACTGAGCCATGGAGTGAACAAGGAAAGAATGGAATTTAGTCACAGAAGTGCATGTATGTGCACACTAAAGTATTTGCTTTTTTACATAAGAACAGCGGCAAATAAATCCCACTGCACTCAAGAGTCTATTAATATGACAAAACTAGAATATATCATCACTAGGCCCAGGAAACTGTGTTGGAACAGAGTAGGGTATTGCACGCACGGTAAGATAAGCAGCCTCATCTTAAATCTTGTTGAAATTGTACAAAAAGTCTAACATATGCATATGCAGGTGCATCTCAAAAAATTTGAATGTCATGGAAAAGTTCATTGTTTTCCCGTAATTTATTTAAAAAACTGAAACTTTCATATAATCTAGATTCATTACACATACAGTGAAGCCTTTTTCGGTCTAATCTTGATGATTACAGTTTACAGCTCATGGAAAAATCCAGAAGCTGAGATGAGCCCTAATCAGCTAATTAAGTCAAAATACCAGCAACGGTTTCCTGAGGAAAATCTCTCAGTCTGGGCTCAGTCAGACCTTTCCATGATATTCTACTTTTTTGAGATACACCTGCGCAGTGTATATTGTGCAGTTTGTTAGAGGACGCTAGTTGGTGTGGTGTGCTGCCGCACCTCTCCCAGTTCCACCATGAGTTCACAGTATCTCTGGATCTGGCCCAGCCTCAGGTGGATCTCTGCAGCTCCCTTCAGCCTCTCCTCTTTGCTGGGGGCCCCAATGCCCCCTCCAAACTTACTCATCTTGACAATCGTCAGCTCTTGGGCCTCAGACTGGGGGGGAAAAATACAGGGGGGAAAAAAGCAACAAAAAAAGTGGACATGATGTACTAATGATGTAGAAATAGTTTATTTTTAGTTATGCAGGACTTATTTCAAGAAGACAGTGTTTTATTCTAAATAAAATACAAGAGATAAATTTACTTTGGATTTAATCCAAAATGGATGTCACAGAGGTAAGTTTTAAATGAGAGTGAGAGGCAGTACGGCTTCACTGATCATTCGAGTAAACAGTTGTGGAACTCACGGTTTTGAAGCGAATCAGGTGCTTCATGTGCATGAGGTCCTGGCCGTAGCTTTGGGGCAGTAAGCTATCGTCCTGCCCGTTTATTACCGCCACAAGGTTCCAGAGGTTATGGCTGCCGCCTGGAGGCTTTACAGACACATACACAAGTTTCATTAGTATACTACACTAATATACTAATATACAGGACAGTAACATATACACCATAAACAATTAAATGGGCATTAGAATATTGGTCTTTAGGAATTATTATTAGTATATATATATTCACAATATAACAGTGATTTTATAGGTACAAAATACAATTTACTTATACTTACTTATTTATATATATAAATATATTTTTAAGAGTCAAACAATTTCAGACAAATCAAGTATACATCAAGATTCACTTACAGAAAAACACTCAGAGAACCACCTCAGTTTCTTTGTGCTCAGGTCACCAGTGAGTTTGTCCAGTTCCTGCTTGATGTCCCTGGACACTTTCCCACACAGAAGCGGAGCAGCCCCAGGCACCATGGCACGATCTGTTCAATCATGAGCACAGCACAGAATAAACAAGGACTCCAACTCCCATGATGCCTCATCACACTTATATTCTGGCACATGACAAATCAGCTATGCATCATTCAAGACAGAAATTCACAGTAACATCCATAATCAGAACATAGCATGCATGTTAACCTGTGTTCCCAATGATGTCATCCCAGCTGTGGTCAGTAAGAATGTTTACCAGGAGAGGAGCAATGAGAGGCGTGAGAGACCACAGTCTGACTGTGGAATCTCGCGAGCACGAGGCCATGGTGAAGGGCCGGCTTGGGTGACAGGTAAGGCCTGGAGATTGGAAATAAAAAGAGACCATTAGACTGGCCGCTTATATAACAGAACCTCAGAGCATGGAGTAATTTAAACACAGTAATAGAGTCACACGAGAGGAAGCTCGAAAAAGTGTTCTTTGCTATCATTACACAATTGAAACTGGCTAGGCTTGTATGCCTTAGATAAAGATACATGTATCCATTTGTCTTTGTTGAAGCAGGATCCATAAAATGTCTGGCCACAAGGAAATTATATAATGCTAATATCTTAACAGCATCCATGTTTTCTGATATATCTGAACAAATTGGTCGTCATTATAACCCACCAACCGTCCCCAAAATAGCATTTGACTTCTCTTAAGGCTTATGAATGGGACTTATAGGTGTAGCACCATAGACGTCTGTCCCCCGTAGTGCTACACCTATAAGGCTTATGAATGGGACTTATAGATGTAGCACCATAGACGTCTGCCCCGTGGTCGTAGACGGTGTCAAGGCAGGTGCCATCCCGGGTGTCCCACACGCGGATGGAGTAGTCCCAGCTGCCGGAGGTGAGCAGATACGGCACCTCTGTGTTCCACATGAGGCCGCGCACAGGCGCCGTGTGGCCACTCAGCACATTGATGCAGGCGTCCTGCGTGTAGTCCCAAATACGGACCGACCTGCATGGAGGAGACCACAAAGAGAAAAGAATATAGAGGCTGCTAGCTTCACTTCACTTTATACTTGCACACATTAACAGCAACACAATTTGGGGTGGCACAAGTAGCTGCAGCATCCCTACCACACTCAGCTCCACTCACTTTCTGTCACTTTTCACTGTCCTATCTTAATATAGGCAAAAAGCCCCAAAAATGTACTTTTACTTTACAATAACGGCTTCAAATCAGGATTAGACGCACAGGGTACAAACTTAGCACTAAATGGCATTGAAAAATATATAGATACTAATTATTCCATTGTGTTGCTTTAAAGACATCAGCATGAATTTCTGCTGTAAGTGCATGTTGTGTGTGATGTCTGTATGCTACTGAGACCTTTGAATTTCCCTTGGGGATCAATAAAGTATCTATCTATCTATCTATCTATCTCTATCTATGAATTAGATAAAATATAGTACAGAATGCCAAGAACACCTCAGACTGGTTTGATTCATAGAATCGGCATGACCATTTACAGTATGCCTATGAAGAAACGTCCCGCTGCCCACAGAGGGCTAGCGTGAGACTGTCGTGACTGTGTGAGCAGGGCTCTAGTAAATTATTTATTACCCGTCATCGGAGCCGCTGCAGAGGATGCCCTCCCTCAGTGGGGACCAGCGCACGTGGAACACCTTGGCCGTGTGCCCTGTGAACACCTTGAGAGGCTGGTCGGAGCTGGTGGCCAGATAATAGACGCGCACGTTCTTATCTTCACAGCCTGTGGCTATCATATCTCTGAGATGCCGTGACAGTGGACAGAGGCAGGGGCAGGGAGAGAGAGAGAGAGAGAAAGACAGAAGGAGAGAGAGAGAGAGAAAGACAGAAGGAGAGAGAGAGAGAGAAAGACAGAAGGAGAGAGAGAGAGAGAGAGAGACAGAAGGAGAAAGAGAGAAGACAACAACAGGGAGAGGAAGAGAAACATGAGATCCAAGCACAGCCAATGACTGGTTCAGAGAAAGTCAACAAGAACAAAGAGGCTTTTGACAGGAGATCCTCTTGTTTTCAAAACATGAAATATTCAAACATAGCCTCCAGGTTAACGCCGGAGTACACACTATTGGATATTTTGGCTGCCTGCCCCTTTTGCAAATCTAAGCATTAGAGTAGGACTTGCCATAGGGCATTGTGTAAGACAAAAGGAGTAGAAATGAGAACTTACTTATTATTCTGACTCCAGTCACAGCCAAACACTGCAGCAGGATGCTTATATTTGTGCAAGAGTTTTCCATCAATGGTGCGTATTATACTGGGACAGATATGAGGCACAGACTTGTTAAACAAGGAAACCAGAAATTATTTGATTACGAAATCGTTGTAGCAAACACATACTTACCAAAACCCATCCCCACTACAAGTAGCTATTCTTTTTGAGTCCTTGTGGCTCCAAGCAATACAAAATATGCCATTCTTCCCATGCTGTAAAACAGGCATATAAACCCAATCAAATACTCAAATGAAGTATGTACGGTATATATGTATGTATGCTGTACTGTAAATGCATTCTCTTGAGATCTTTCTAGTATTTCTACCAGTCCCAGGATGGAAAAGCCTTATCACAAAGCACTCTCATCAGTACTCAGAATACAACTGAATAGAAGTCTAGTATAAGTATATATACTCTTTTGATCCCATGAGGGAAATTTGGTCTCTGCATTTATCCTAATCAGTGAATTAGTGAAACACACTCAGCACGCAGTGGTAACAAGCACACACTAATCCCGATGCAGTGAGCTGCCTGCTACAGCGTCGCTCAGGGAGCAGTGAGGGGTAAGGTGCCTTGCCCAAGGGCAACTCAACTCACCTCGTTAAATCTTGTAATCATTTTCCCTTTTTTTACATCCCAGATGAAGGCTCCATTTCTGGAAGTTGCTCCAGCAATACAATTAAGATCCCCTTCACACAAATGGTAGAAAAAGAAACATTACATTTTTGGTACAGTCCCTTTCAAAATTATGGCTATACTGTAGAATGAATGGTTTATTACAAATTCGTCAATTTTACCCCCCAAAGCTTTACCAGGTGCCCAGGACAGGGAGTAGACCACACCCTCGTTGCCTGGAGACGTGTAAACAGCAGTGAGTGTGTTGATGTCCCACACTTTGATCGTTCCGTCGAATGAAGCGGTCGCTAGAAGGTTTGGGTCGTCTGGCTTGAACTTGCAGTCAAATATGGTTTCCACATGGCCCTGGCAAATAAGGCAGTATGACTCAACAAAATTCACTCAGTGACATATAGACATGGCACATGCAGGTAGTATAAAATGTAACATAAAATATATAAATGCAATTTAGAATTACACATAGATTTACATTTGTACATTTCCCTTATTGTGACCTGCATGCTTTTAAGCCTGTCCTGTAGTCAGGACAGTCCTACAAACATGTTACTGATGGCATACCAGATCCCTCAAGAAATCCCACTTCTTGGACCCCATGTCATAAAGCCCCACGCCTCCATCCATGAAGCAGCACACCGCGTGGCCGGGGGGCAGGGAGAAGGCTTGGTTCTGGGAAAGGGTCGGGGGCGGCACTGCCTCGCTGGTGGACGATGTGTAGTGGTTCTTTGTTGGAGATATTGTGTTGAAGGCTAGAAGTAAGAAAATATACAGAGAGAGAGGGAGAGAGAGAGAGAGAGACAGAGGGATTTTAATTTACGGTAACTTCAGGTGTAGCTTGCAGTCTGAATTCATGTTTTTCTATTAATACGCGTTCATGAGCATGTCGGACACACTTACATTTCTTAGCTGGTGGGGAGTGGAGCACATGCAGTGCGTGGAATCCAGTCTTCTTTAATTTGAAATTATCTAGAGGTGTTGACCGTGAAACATTCCATATCCTCAAGACACCAACTTGGGAGTCTGCCCAAGCAGAACAGAAATAGGTTATAAGAATTAATGACACTAGAAAGAAAAAAAAACAATGGTTCCTAAAGGCAGCTAAAAATCCCAAAGGCACCTCTAGCAAAAAGCACACTTGGAAGAGGCTAGTTTAACACACTATTCACATTAAAAGCCAGTCAGAATCGTTAGACAGCACAAAAGTCAGGGTCACCTCCGGTGATGAACATGCCAGGGGCGCTGGGGACCCAGGCCAGGCACTGCACGGATGCGGCCGCGCTGGGGAAGCTGAAGGTGGTGATGCAGCACAGGGACTCGGAGTCCACCAGCCGGATGCCGTTGTGCAGGTTGGCAACCAGCAGGTAGTCTGTGGAGAGCGGGTCCCACTCCAGAGCCGTGACGGGGTCCTCCTCGTCCGTGCCCTCCAGGGCCTCTGGCCGCAGCACATGCTTCTGGTTCTTAGAGCCTGGTTGGTGAAAAGGTGACTCAGGGTTAATTCCAGTAAAAATCTTTGATGCACCAGCATTAGCGTTGGCTTTAGATGAGCTAGCTATTCCATTGGACCTTCCAGGAAGCACACTAGCTCATTTGCAGTGCATGCTCTATGGAATTTGAAAAGCCTAATTTGTTCTCATTAAACATTTTGAGAAAACGAGGTTGGGTTTTGACATGCTTTGACATGCTTACTATTCTATTACAATGCCACTCACTGCACTGGGGAGATGGTGACTACAAAGGCCTCTAATGGTAAGTCTGGCCACAAACCCTTTTTTCCATTTTGAAATAAAAATATTCATTTTTCCCCCCAGCCATCAAGTAAGAACACATCTCTTGAAAACGATTTAGTAAAACCTTAATTTTACGATGTCAGACTTTTATTAGCTTTTCAGTTGCTTCCAAGATTATGTCGATTAGAGTATAGAACTACCTACTGCTAATATGGTGCTAATACAGTCTTAATAGCCTCCTGAGAGATGTCAATTTGAGCACTGGACTACCGGTACTTACACAATCACTGAACAAAAAAACTTGGTTTGCTATTGGTTTAATTTGGTACTGAAGATCCTGCCACACGTGTGTTTTCCAATTAGTGAACATTAGTGAATCTCTATGGCAACATTAGTGAATCTCTATGGCAACCCGCACTGTGTCACTCCACCTTACACACCAGGCAGATGTGGCCAAATGTGGGGGCAGTGGCCAGATGACTCCTCTCCCTCCTTACCTGGCTGAAATATGGACAGGCTCCCGTCCGTGTGACCAAACACCACCTTGCCTTTCTTGACAGGATGCCAGCGGAAGAGGCAGATATCAGAGAGGAAGCTGTGGGCGTCCTTGTGGACAGTGACCCCAGAGTCGGGCCCCGAGATGGCCCAGACATACAGGGGGCCCCGGTGAGACACAAACGCCATGCTGTCATTTGCATTCCAGCACCAGCTCAGAGATGAGGGGATACCTAAAGGATAAGTATGTCACACACACACTATAACAATCAATCCTTCTTATACATAAAATAAATGTAGAACACACAAACACATACACACCCACCCATCCACACACACTAATACACACACAAACGGGCAAACACACACACATACACACACAAACACACCCACGGAGAGTAAATCTAATTTATGGCTGCATCCCACATTCCATTCATAACAGACACAACGGAGCACATCAACATAAACCCATCCCCTCACTCATCCACCCACACCATGACACGCCACGCCACACACACACAGGACCCATCTGTCCTGTCCCGCTGTAATGGCCAGCGGCAGCAGTACCTTTGGTGTTATCTAGCCTGGCCACAGCCTTCTGTTCCGCCACGTTCCAGATGATGAGAAGGTTATCTGCACTGGCACTCGCAAACACCTCTGCGTTGTGTGGGCACCAGGAGATGGCTGTGATGGTCTTCTTGTGCTCGGACATGATGGCTCGGAGTTTGAATTCATTATATCGGTGATCCAACTGCAGAGGAGAGAGGGAAACTTTACATTTTGCTGCTGCAAACATGCTGTGCATAAGTATAAAATATTAGATCATTTAGTGAAAATCATCTTAGCAATAAGCGATTTGTCCAATACATTCTGCAGAATGTTCTGAAAAACATTGTTTACAATGAAAAGTGAAGAGACCCATTAAGATGGCAGCAGTGTGATTTTGAAACACTCGCCTGATAGATGTAGATGGCGAGGGTGGCACAGTAGGCAAATCTGTCGCCGCTGGCAGCACACACGTCTTTGTTCCAGGGCTGGCAGCCAGCTGCCAGCAGACCCACCTGTTTCACCTGGGACATCTTTATCTGGGGACAGGGGCAGAGAACTGTGGTTATGGTTATGACCATGGTTTTTAGCAGACACTTCTGTCCAAATCTGTGAAAAATATGAAACATTGTCCTTGAAAATGAACAGTTTAAAGTAGTCATATGGCCTACAAAAAATACTAATAGAGATAAACAAAATAGTTTGGACAGAATAATAACAATAACCATAAACATAGGCTATACAAACCTAGACTCTGTAAGGAAAATTACATTAATAAATAATAATAAAAACAAGGATTTCATCAACAACAACAAAAAGACATACTTGTAATGTTGATTGTATTCATTTATACACATTATTAGACAATTCAGCTTCATCGGATAGTGGGATATCCTAAATTGTCTCCATTTACGTCTGCTACTTCTGTGTTCTGTTGCAAACTTTGTCACAGAGTCTGATTTTCAGCATGTTGACAGTAGGAGTATGCATCATATTACCCTGGAAACCATGACAGATTCTACTGAATCTCACAACTAACTATGACATGTAATTTTTGTATACAATTTGACAAAGTTTCCAATGCACTTACAAATATTTTTGATGGAAGAGCATAAAGGTAGGTCTGTAGGTGAATACACAATTATACACACTTTAATAGTGATTGTAACAAGATATTAAGATTCTAGAACATGCAAGACATTCTCTGCAGTCTTACTCTCCGCACAGTCACAATCATCCTGACACAACTAGCAGACCTTACTCCAGGGACCAGTAGCCTACCTACACTGACCATAATGCCCCGACCCAAAGGTAAGATCAACAGATACCAATAACCACAGAGGATGACCAACCACACTGCAACATATCCACCTCCAGCTTTCACAATTCCAGTTTCTGGGTAAAGGAGATGTGAGACAGAGGCACTACCAGCTAGCGCAGCCAAGCTCACGGCCACTGGGATCAGCCTACCTTCACGTCAGCATCACTCTTACAGAACCATTCAAGGGTCTCCATGTTGATGGCGACAGATTACTTCCTCCTCTACAGTACTGTATGTATGTGTGTGTGCGTGTAGAACACACAGAGACAAACAGAGAGAAAGTGAGAGAGAGATAGAGAGAGAGAGAGAGCACGATCAAGACAGGGAGAGAAAGGGAAAGATAGATAGCTTGGCAGAGAGAGAGAGAGAGAGAGAGAGAGAGAGAGAGAGAGATCCCGCTGCTAAAGTGGCTGTAGTCAATTCTCGATAGCGAGTATGCTGCCTGTGTTAAATCTCCTGCGTGCGAGCATGTCTTAAGCATTGAGTGTGTCGGTCTCTGCTCATTGACTGGTGTAGCCTGCCCGCGAGGGAAGCGGTAGCAGACAGGGGCAACAGCAGATCCCCTGCCCGTAGCCAGGCAACTGCAGATCCTTTTATTTAAATCATGTGCCTTTAGCTCCCCCACACCACCTACCCAGCAAACACTCAGTCACACACAGAGACATGTGTACACCTACTTCTGACACAAGCTCCATTAAGGTGTTTCACTTCTTTCTGTGTCATGATTCATGCATCATTCCTGTTCTTCTTCTCTCTCTCTCTCCCTCTCTCTCTCTCTCTCTCTATCCACACACACACACACTAACACCTACATCCACACTACAGACACAAACACACGCACAATCCTCTTTCTGACCAAGAAAGTCAGCCAAAACTCAAATTTGCTCAGCTCAAACCCTGACATCACAAACACACACATACTCTCTAAGTCTGAACACATCAACAACAGTCTATTTGTATCCATCCCTTTTAAATATCATATTGACATACAGATCTGTACTGTAAGTAAAACAAGATGCTCATCCACTGTCCCCTCCCTGATCTGACTCCGGATCAGACAGAGTAGGGTGTGTGATTATGTGGTTGGTGTGTGTGTGTGTGTGTGTGTGAGTGATGTCAAGGTGGACAGAACTCTGCTGACCTGGCCCCTCACACGGCGGGCGAGAGGAGGAGGCAGATGGAGAGAAAGAGAGGTGCAGAGGATGTGACAGGAATCAACACAGAGGGACAAGCAGACAGAGTGCTGTGTGTGTGTGTGTGTGTGTGTGTGTGTGTGTGTCTGTCTGTCTGTCTGTCTGTCTGTGTATGTGTGATTGGGTACGTATGTGTGAGTGGGAGAGTGAGTGAGAGATTGTGAAAGAGAGATGGCTGTCATGGCTGTTTCCAAGGCGATGAAGACGGGGAAGAAGAGAGGTGATTGAAATGAAGTGGTCTGCATGAGGAGTAGCTGAGAGAGAGAAAGAGAGAGAGAGCATAAAAGGAAAGGAGGAGGAGGAGGACAAAGAACAGAAAGAAAGGATCATGAAGGAGAGGATGAGCTGGAGGAGGAGGAGGAGGAGGAGGAGGAGGAGGAGGACGAAGAACAGAAAGAAAGGATCATGAAGGAGAGGATGAGCTGGAGGAGGAGGAGGAAGAGGAGGAGGAGGAGGAGGAGGAGGAAGTGGGATGTTTTCTCAAGAAACAAATGAATACAATGAACAATGAAATCACATGAGCTGTGCATGCATACTTCTATTCTACACACTGTGTATGCAATTTTGAATATCCTCTAGTACATCGTCCTACACCCAAATCAATTGTTACTTCATGCTCACATTAAGGGAACTAGAAATTAGAATATTTTAAGAAGGCCAACTTTCTCTCTTTTGTCCATAATCTGTCCTTTTTTATTTACAAAATGTAAAGCAAATGTAAATTGCCTTTAAAACTGAATAAGTCTTAATTTGACCTTCCCAAGGTGGCTCAAGGTTTCAAGGGTCTAACTAAGTGGTGAAGTAGTACAAAACTGAAAAAAGAAAAATCACAATCTGCCCCCCAGGGTATTCCTGTTCTATTCTTATTAAAGCATCTGAACAGTTTAACTTGACATCACATGTAGCTAAGTCAATACAATTTCTTAAGATTAAAAGAGTTATAATAAAGATAAATAAAGATAAAATAGATTTATAGATTAGAGACTGGATCATCAAGGAGAAAAAGGTATTTTCTAGACACAAACTAGTTAAGCTAGCCTCAGACCATGCTGTCTTGGAAATTCACATTTATTCTGTCCTATATTTGGTATTAACATATTCTGTATTTTATTAACTTGCCTTGGTAAGTATTTACAAGCCAGGATTAACCCAAACACAAGTCTACCCATGCTCCTACAGTACACAGACATAATGCTCCTACACAGTCATAATGCCAGTGATTTTGTTCAGAACACAAAGGTAATGTTTCATACTACGTTTGATACAAATCACACTAGAGCAATTTCAACAGCTACAGAAACTGTACAGTACATGTGTTCCATGCCCATATACAGGCATTGGCCATACGCCATTGATACCTAAGGAGACCTTAGGTATCAATTAATACTACATCCATCAATACTATACTACATCAACTGGTACTATACTACATCAATCAATAATTGGCCATGCCTGAATGTCAGCCCTTTGCAGCCGATTATGGCCACAGACTGCAATAACAATGGCATGGAATGTTAGTGGAGGTTTTTTTTGCAGGAGTAAAACCAGAGCGTTTCAGGTGCTGCGAGCAAATCACTCCGCCCAAGTAGCAGTGCTTCACCTGAATGAGAACATAGTTCGAAGTATGTACAGTATACATGTAGGCTTAGAAAATTGCTGTTTCTCATTTTACATGGGTATTTGTGCTATACAAGTCACAACATGTAAATAGAAAAATGTTGGAGTTCTTTTGTCACTTTTGGGAGCTATAGGCTATTTGGTTCTGACCACCTCAATGAAGTATGCTAAGCTAGACTAACCGTGGGTGCGTCAGACTTAGACAAGAAGGGTATGTATTATCTTATCTAACTTTGGGGGCGATGGTGGATAAGCTTATTTTCCCCAAAATGTTGGTGTGTTCCTTTAAAGTAGCTGCCAATAGTATAGTCAATTGGGCTCCATATTCCTTATTTTTTCAGTCCACAGAGAACTTGTATAGTTCAGTTCAAAACACTGTTTTTCAAACTGTCCTTGCTGTCTCTGTCTGTCTGCAGTACAGACACTAGTTTCTTTCCCAACAGCATCAAATCTAAAGGCTGTCAGGCCAGTTCAAATGCGCTTTTTGAATGAAATGCCCTAATGTTAATGAAAATAAATAATAACGTAAAAGACATAACAAAGCATTCAAGCCACTGGTGCACTGTTGGCATGATGGCCTATTTACACTGCAGGGCTTTTGGACTATTGGGCTAAGACATTGCTTTCTGCCCAGGAATTATTTACTGTAAGCGTGCAATATGGCCATCAGGCTTGAGTGGTTAACTGGATTAATGTACTTAGTAATCAAGGCCAATCAGACACTCTCCTAATGATTATTTAGATGCATGCCCTTCAAATGTAATCATTCAGTGAAGAGGCACACCCTGGAAAGCAAGCACAATGCTCACTCATTGGAGCTACTTGAATTAATGGTTTCCAGAAAAAGAAGCAAAGGAAAGCAATCCTAAGAAAAGGAAAATAGAGAGAAGAAATTACAGTGCAAGAATAGCATGGGGGAAATAAAGTGTTTATCAATTCTTATTCAAATAAGAATCACATAGGATATTGCCGGGACACTGCATGAATGCCCAGCGAGGCTTCAGAAACCGGGAGATGTAAAACAAAAGTAGCCTCGTTCTCTACTCATTCATTAAGGGTTAAATTGAATCACTCAGATGTGGCACTCCATTACTATTTTGGCTCCTGACTATAATCACTTTAAGACCTACAGTCTTAATTTACTCACGCATGCCTATTTGCAGCCTGATATCCCACAGACACATGTGTTTCTGTTTACATTGTCAGAGGGCCTGAGTGCAGTGGCACATCTACACACACTCGAGCTCAGTCCTCCAGATCAGCTTGGATCAGCGTGATTGAAAGTGAAAGAGATTCTGAGGGATTCTCTAAATCTCTCCTTCTATTGGTTTAGAGCTCAGACTTCAGAGGCATGAGGTACAGAAGGTGTCAATTACTAGAAGGACTGGACATGTGGGGTAGCCGGGTATGTCTAAGACTTAACATACACATACTGTACAGTACCATGTGGCATCATTAGAGGGTCAGAGTTGAAAGCAATTGGAGCAATGGAACAATGTAGCCTAATCACATTATTTCTTACTGGTAGCCACAGTACCACTATGGCACGTACAAAGCTTCACATTTCACACCTCACACATTTTCACAATCAAGCCCCTCTAATTCATAGTGCTGTATGGTCCATTTAATCAGCCCTGGTTGATTACTGTTTTTGAAATAAAATAACAGTAAATAAAAGCTTATAAATGTGCTTGGTCGGATGAATATTGTGTGACACAATAATACTGTACAAATACAGCTAAACAAATAAATATAGTATATGTAAGTATATAGTATATAATATAAATATATGTAAGCTCTAACAGTTTCAATTGTATTCAACTGCATATGTCCCAGTGTACCTCTAGGCCACTACCTCTCACCCTACTGTGAAATATGAAACAATTTACATGAGTTTAGACATTTATAATCTCAGAACATCTAGAGGTACCCCAGACTGAACAGGGCTGTGTTTCCCAAAAGTATTCCTCAAAATTAGTTTGAACACTTTATCACCATAGCCACCACACAACAAAACGTATGACTGGCACATGTCTGGCCTGATATGCAACTGAAACTTTACTGTTGCATGATTCATGTTTATGGTATTATGTATTGATTACATGTAATATTCTTCAAGAACAGCTGATTTCTCACCCTGGTTGTAAGAGCTACCTGTTGCAACTCTTAATAGGAAGTCAGACTGTTTATTGTGTCTGTATATATGCTAACTGATTCCATCATCCCAACTGTAAAGATCCGAAGCTTCCCTAACCAGAAACCATGGGTGGATAGAGAAGTGAGAACGGCATTAAAGACACGCACCATGACTTATAATGCTGGGCTTATTTCAGGGATATGACGGATTACAAAGCAGCATCTTATAGTTTACGTAGTGCAATTAAAGATGCTAAGCGCGCCTATAGAGACAGAGTTGAAGCTGATTTCTTGGAGGGTGATCCAGCACGAGTGTGGAAAGGACTCGAACCATCACTGGCTTTGAAAGAAAGTCCCTCCTATGATGAATGTGAGTAAAGCCCTCCCTGATGAACTTAATGCTTTTATGCTCTCGCTTTGACATGAAAAACACAGACTATATTGGACTAGCTGCAGCATGTGAAGCAAATGAGGATGCACCTTTCTGTGTCTCTGAGGTTGATGTGAGCAATTCCTTTAGGAGGGTAAATTGTAGAAAAGCTACTGGACCGGATGGAATTTCTAACAGGGTTTTGAAATCCCATGCTGCTCAGTTAGCTCCTGTGTTCACTTATATCTTTAACACATCATTGGCTCAAGAGACAGTTCCTACTTGCCTCAAGCAGTCTGTTATTGTTCCAGTACCGAAAACAAAAGTCCATAATGTCTGAATGACTACCACCAGTAGCCCTGACGTCTACAGTGATGAAGTGTTTTGAGAAGCTTGTGAAAACATTATCTGCTCATCCCTCCCTGCCTCCTTCGCCCCCTCAATTTGCTTACAGAGCCAACAGGTCTACAGAGGATGCCATCTCAAACCCTCATGCACACCACCTTAACTCACCTGGGGAGGGGAATGGGAATTATGTGAGGATGCTGTTCATTGACTTTAGTTCAGCATTCAACACGATAGTACCTCTCACCTTGGTCACAAAGATGAAGGCCTTAGGACTGAACACCACCCTGTGTCACTGGATATTTGACTTCCTCACCAACCGCTCACAAGTGGTTAGAGTGGGGGTCTGACATCTGACTCATTAACCATCAGCACTGGTGCTCCCCAAGGCTGTGTTTTGAGTCCACTGCTGTACAACATCTACACACATGACTGCAAAGCCAACAGTAGTCATACCTCCATCATCAAGTTTGCAGATGACACAGTGATATTGGGCCTGATTAGTAACAACAATGAACAGTTCTACTTTGGATCAGGTTGATGAGGTGGCACAGTGGTGTCAATCTAACAGCTTGACACTGAATATCAATAAAACCAAGGAAATGGTAGTGGATTACAGAAGGCAGCAGCAGAACTACAGTTACACCCCACTAATGATCAGCGGGCAACCTGTAGAGAGAGTCACAAGTTTTAAATACCTTGGTGTCCACATTACTGAAGACTTAACATGGACTGTTAACACTCAATATGTTCTGAAGAAGTCCAGACAACGACTCTACTTCCTTCACAGCTAAGGAAATTCAAAGTTTCTACATCCATCATGAAGGCCTTCTACACTTCAGCTGTTGAGAGTGTTCTAACTGGTAGCATCATCACCTGGTATGGGAACTCCACAGTTAGAGATTGTAGTACTCTGCAGAGAGAGTAGTGTGCTCAGCTGAACGTACTATAAGAACTCAACTCCCTGCTCTACAAGATATCTATTCCAGAAGAGTACTCCTAAGAGCCCAAAAGATTCTGAAGGACTCTTCTCATCCTAACAATGGATTATTCCTACCGCTGAAATCAAGAAGATGCCTATGTAGTCACAAAGCCAGAACTGAGAGACTCAGGAGAAGTTTTTTATCCCCAGGCCATCCTAACTCTGAACTCACACTATACTGACTTTGCACACATTCACCCTCAGCACTCTCAAACATTTCCCAACTCTGAACTCACACTATACTGACTTTGCACTCATTCACTCCTCAGCACTCATGACCCCACACACACACACCCCCACACACACCTACAAGACTTTTTAGCACTTTTACATCCCTCTCCCTATGCTACAGACCTTTTATTTATTTTCTTATTTCATCACACGTCAAAACACACACACACACACACACACACACACACACACACATATCTGACTTTCTCCAACTTTTGCACACTTTTTATTTATTATTTTTGATTTCTCCTCCATCTACCCATGTCCTTGATTGCCTAGCCTTTCTGCCCCCACCCCCCCCCCCACCCCCATCCCCAACACACACACTTTCATCATCACTGTCATCACTTCACATACATACAGCACACTGCTTGCTACAGTAAAGCCTCCTCTACATCCTTGCTGCACACTGCCCCCCCCCCAATACACAGCACATTGTCTCATGAGGAAGCTTCTCCAACACACATATTGCACACTGCCCTCTCCCCACATACACAGCACACTATCCCATCTCCCCTGTCATCCCCCCAACACACACACCAAGACCCCTGGCAGTTGGGTTAGCCCCTTGAGCCGTGGATCTGCCCAAGGTTTATTCCTTGGTAAGGGAGTTTTTCCTTGCCTCTGTTGCTTTTGGGTGATCCTTGTTGGTGCCCCCCACCCAATCCCAATCCTCCCCCACCTTTTATGCAGCCCTTGCCACTTAATCTACTAAACCCCTCTTCTACTGCACTTTTTACCCCCATTAATGCACAAATAGGCTGACACCAGACATAATTTCACTGCATTTCTTACTTCCAGTAACTATATGCATGTGACAATAAACTTCCTTGTATCCTATCCTTGTATCCTGTAGAGAAATGACTACTGCCTGAAGACTAGACCTTAAACTGACTCGAAACTGACATGAATATCACCTTCATTATAATATGTCATGGTTTCCCATAAAACTCAAACTGTTCACAGTTTTTGGTCTGTTGAGGGAAGAGGCTTTGCCTCTTGTGGCACTGACAACATCTAACACTGTACTCCCTGTCTCCAGGGATCTCATCGGCTCTAATTACAAAGGCTACGCATGGTAACAGTGGAAATGTTAATGGACGTTAGGCTGGTGGTGACTCTAGAATGAACTGTCTCCAGGGCACTCTACCTCCTGAAGTCACGCTATCTGTAGCCTATGTGATGCTCTCAGACATGTAATAGAAACCATTCCAGTCTGTAACAGAATTTCAAGGACTGCTGCCAAATGCATTGATCATGTGACTGGTCATACATGCTGTTCATGATGCCTCACATGAAAAAAAAAAAAAACAATTAAACGAGCTGATCTAGCAGGCTATATAACATAGGCTGCATGTGCTTCCTAATACAACAGCTATTACGCATTGTGTCAGAAGTTGTAGGCTTCATCATGTGGGGCGGAAGCTGCACTGAATACAACAGGAACGCCCTGCAGCGCACAGCTGGAAGGATTATTGGTGCTTCACTCCCCTCCCTGAAGGACATTTACACCTCCCACCTCACCCGCAAGGCGACCACAATTGTGAGTGATGCAAGTCACCCCGCTCACAATTCTTGATCTACTGCCCTCTGGGAAGAGGTACAGAAGCCTGCGCTCCCGCACCTCTAGACTCACCAACAGCTTCATACACCAGGCTGTTAGGATGCTGAACTCTCTCCCCCCTCTCCCCCCTCCACCCTCAGCTACATAACATCCTGGACTTTGAACCCACAATGGCTGCCTTGCACTACTCCACTTGTACACTTGCACAATTTGCAACTTGTTGTTGTTGTCCTGTTGTCCTGAAAACACTTTTGAACACACTTCTGCTGCTCTTACATAACTTGCACCACTATGCCACTTGCATACTTCAAACAGAACTACCTCAGTCATTTATTGGCCTGACTTTTGCACTATTATATTGACTCTGTCTACTGTATGCACAATTGCACAATTTCAACCTTTTGCTGCTCTTATTTCCATTGTATGTGCCTTCTTATTTATTTTTTATATTGTTTACTTGAATATTATGTTTGTCTGTGGACCTAATTGGTAAAATAGGTCTTGTCTCCACCGTGGGATAGTGGGAAACGTAATTTCGATCTCTTTGTATGTCTTGACATGTGAAGAAATTGACAATAAAGCAGACTTTGACTTTGATGTGCCGTGTGACGTCTAACATGTGTGTCACCATGCAGGATATCACAGGATAAATGGTTCAGTCTTATTGTTTAAATCTCATGTTCTTACTGCTCAGTTCTTTAAACTGTCCTAAAATTGTGAGAATTTTCTAAAACTTACTGTTTACCATGTTGTTAGTCGCTTTGGTTAAAAAGCGTCAGCCAAATGTAATGTAATGTAATGTAATGTAATCTCATGAGTAGCCTACATGTTGAATACCCAGCCTAGAAGCCTTTAGGCTAATCGGTAGTGTGAGACGTAAATCACAGTACATTGTTCTTACATTCGATTAGGCTAAGCAACATGTAGACATTTCGATATACGCTTTTAATGAACGGAAATGACAAATACTGGTGCGTAAAAAACATGGAAACGCTTACCGTTGAATCTGTTGGTGGACAGCGGTGTGGTGCTGAAATCAGGTGTATTGCTGGTCAGAAACACTTGGCTCATGTAGTTTGTAGTAGCTCCTTCCGGATTACTTATATGATTGGTTAATTCAAGAACATATAACTGCATTTAGCTAAATGATTGGCTCTCGACCATGTCAATCGCAGGTACCCACCCGTGTATTTAAAGGCTGCCTATGCCAATCATTGACCAAATCCCTACCGACTGAAAAGCTAGGTGGTGCTTGGCACCATGGATACGTGTGTTTGTAGGCTAGTTTGTAGTGTTACTCAATCGCTCAATTGCTTTGCTACTGGCGAGGCAAGTGAACTTAAGTGCCTTCATTTCAAAACATTGACAATAGCCTACTTACATATCAATCCTGCATTTCAGATTAGGCTATAGTCTTTTGGGGATATGGGGAGTGGATTTTCCATGAACATTCCATTCCATGGACGTTTCTGTTTATGTTATGTGCTACCCCCGATTACGAGATCACACATCGGATTTTTAGTTACACTATAGTAACGCTTTTAGTAACCATCCTCTCGAACAATGTCATATGAAATATAGTGCCAGAGTCGGCAGTTTCGAGCTGTTTCATTCTATTGCAAGAAATATCAGTAGCCATTTCAGTAACCTATGCAGTCCATGCTAAGTGCAAGTATGGTTAGTGGTTACTTCCGACATTTACCACAGGGCGGCGCGCCTAATCCTTTCAATGATTCCGTCAGATTCCGAGTACAGGGATAAAAAGGGTGTGTTCAGCAACAGAAAAGCAGTTAGAAAACGAGTATCCTAGGTAGCATGGACTGCACACATCAAAGTGGATGCATCCGTTTTTCTATCACATAGCATAAAGAGCACATTACAGAAAATCTCTCGAGTGTAAATCTGCTCCCAGTTCACACAATGTAGGGTAAATTAGCAGGTCACAGTCAACTATTTAATTCTAGTCAATTATAATTTCAGTGAGTACGAAAAATAAAAAGACAAAATTGGTGTATTGACAAAGTTAATTAATGCTACTGTAAACACACAGAAACAGCAAGTGTGCTGCTTGTGACATGCACGAGGTGGACGAGTAGTCTAGTCTACCTGTTAATGCAACAACGGTGTCTCTTGGTTGCCATGGGGAGCTCTGCCCTCTATGCATTCGAGAGCCAACTAGACTGAAAAAATGATGGATGGATTAAGATTTTTTTTT
This sequence comes from Alosa alosa, assembly GCF_017589495.1. Taxonomy (NCBI): domain Eukaryota; kingdom Metazoa; phylum Chordata; class Actinopteri; order Clupeiformes; family Clupeidae; genus Alosa; species Alosa alosa. The sequence continues at coordinate 36,900,151 of NC_063189.1, forward strand.
TTGCCGTGTGACTGCCCTTTGAACCTGTCATTAAGTCTCGAGGAATATGGCCCACCCACGTCGTTAATAGCCTAAAGTGTGTCAACATATATCTAAATGCATGAGTTAGGGCCTATCTGCTATCCGGCTAATTTTAAGAGACCTCCATCAATTTTATCAGTTTGGCTCTCCAAATTATCAGACTAGCGCGCAGGTGAAATCACTGAATGTCTTCCATGCATGAGCACGCTGCACGCACATTTAAAGACTTGCTTGGCTACTTTCACGACTTACAGTAGGTCTATAGGCAGCCAAAAACACTAAGCAAATTTAAAGAAGGCAACTGCAACTGGATTTGTTATGATGACTTAAAGCCAATTTAATTCAGCAGTGCAGAATCCCCATTCATTCTTTCTGCCAGCCTCGTACTTCTCCAACCTGAAGTATTCTAGCCTACACCCCGACTCGCACTCCTGTCTCAGTGACGTCGCCTTATCCCACTGAATGCCGGTCGCGACCCACTTTGCTTCCCTGTGGATGTTTAAAGTGTAGACTTCACTCTACAACCGAGAACTAAACCGCACCGACGAGGAATTTCAGATGGGTAGGTGACACTTCTTGTTGTTTATTCTCATTTTACTGCGAAACGATTTATCATCATCATCATGGCATAGTGCACAAACCTCTGGAACTTAAAAATCAGAATCGCGCTTTACACATGTTGCTCCTCGTCCTGGTCCAGATAAATAGACTACTTTGCGTTTCTGCAGTGATACCACTGAGATGAGAAAGTGGTTATAAACTTTTGTCATGGGAAGTAAAAGAGACTGCTATTGCTGAACTTTGGACAAGCAGTTTTACCATGGGATGGTGATGCTGAGTATTTCAGTAAAACATCATGGACCCTTTTGGTTATGATATGTCAGGTGAAAAGAATGACAGCTTGGTATGCAGGATTTAAGTTAAGTTACTATAGCTTTCTTGACAGATTGTAAAGGAGATGGAGAGAAAGAGAGAGAAAATGTAGTTGTTCTGAAAAGAGAGTTAATGGTGTCTCCAAATACACATGCAGTAACTGACTGAAGGATGTCCATTGTCATGCTACAGTTTGCAACCTGTTTCATGGCTATTCATGGTTTTATTCTGCGTTTATGTAGAAAATAGAACAGGCTATATGGATTGTGCTGGTGGTGCACTATGGGTGTACAGGACTCAACACTTTCAGCAGACCCCCTTGTCCCTCTGTTCAATTAAATGTTCTAAAAACTTGTTCTAGTTGGTTACTCATCTGCTTGTTTTTGCGAAGTGTTTTATTTTCACTTTTAAATAATTGTTAACCAATAGTGAATACCACCAATGTTGCATTTACTTGTTTCTCGACTCATGAAACAGTCTTTCTCAAGGAGTGGTGGTTTTTCGACCACCCTTAAACCTCCCAGCATATTTTTTTTTAAAGTCAGCCTATTATATTCAAGACACTTAAATAACAGCTCAAGCTAGAGGCCTGATGAAAAGCTCCCAAATGGAGCATTAAAGCTCATATCTCTTTTGTGGCACACGTCTGTAAGGTGAGAAGATGTGCCACTTCGACCTGTCCCTTGCCAATAATCACAGTGCACACATTTTCTTTAGTTCTCTTTGGGTCTGGGTAGCTAGAATAAACAGGTTGGAGGAAAAGAGCGTTGGCTGCCATGGAAACACTGGATGAATGGCAGGAAACCACCTCATCTGCCTCTGAGCTACAGGAAAGCATTCTCTCAGAGTTTGCATTGTTCCCTATACTCTTGGGCCTTTTGAAGTTTCTGGCTTATGTGACCAGGTGCTGACTAGAGATCTGCCTCAGTAAAAACAATGAGCCCCCTAGCAGCATCGGCAGCCAAGCATAGACTGTATGCATAAGCAGTGCAGAGATATTCCCTCTATTCCTCTGAATTTCAGATTCACTTCCTTCACACACTACGACTGTGGTGAATATAATAAACGTATTCACACGACATTGTAACAGGGGCGACTCATTCCCTGTGTTGGATCATGAGCTGGGTAGCCTATTGTGTCGTAACTGATTACAATTTCTTTTTTTTTTTCTGTTGTAAAAATGGGAGCTTTCTTCTGATCAGGGAACAGATACTATTGAAATGGCCATTCATTCAAGTTTCACTCTCGTTCTGTTTTCCCTGAGCTTTTGATGTATTCTAACAGTCACATGAGGGCTAAATAGCAACATTATGTACCACTTTATTCAGCCTCCCCCGAACATTCCGCTCTTGTGTGGGGGTCTTTGATAATGGCAACAAGCGTTGCACTGTTTTTTGTTTGAAATTTCGCCACTTTCTGTGCACCCTGGTCATGCACTGCACTTGCTGCAAGTTTGGCCGTGCCTCAGCTCTGACTCAACGGACGGTTAGGCGCACAGGCCCATGCATCTGCCTCGCTTTATGCGCCATGCTGAACAAGCACAACCAAGAGAGCTAGAGACAGATGGAAATGCAATGCCAACTTAACTTCTTTCCCGGTCCATCTGGTAATTAATCTAACGTTGGGCATTCGCATGATGCAGCTGTTCATCAGCACCCATACTGGCACAATAATCTGTGGATGATGCAGAGTGAAAAAAAATGGCTCCCTGTGACTGACTGCAAAGGTGACATGAACGAGGTCTGAGTCAAATGTGACAGACTGGCTCAGAGAGCATCTTTTGACTTCTCCCTCCCTCCCTCACTAGCCTGCCCTGCCTGCCTGCCTGCCGGAGGCTCTCACAAACAAGGCATGGATCTTCTGTCACCGGGCACAACGCTGCACTCAGGTTGCCTGCCAGCGATCGGTGAAAAAGCCATGGGTAAAGTTTGAAATATGAACACTCTTGGCAGATAAGGTGTATGGAATAGCAATCACTGCCTATGTGGGACCAGAAGCCAAGCAGACCCATTGTTTCCACCCAGTGTTATCCAGAGGGAGCCATGAGAGGGAGGAGACGTTGGCGTTACTGTGCTTTTTCCCGTATAGAATGACAGTAGAAATGTCAATAACAGACAATGGCGAGCTCGGGAAAAGACTGTGTTGGCAGCCTGAGTGTTTTCCCTCTTTCATCTTCCTGTGGGCCTCTGCAGTGTTAGATTTCCAAAGCAATAATAAACAGCCTTCTAAAAAGAATATACATATTTGTACTGCATTACCGTTAGACTGGAGCCACCCTCAGTAGTCTGTGTTTCTCCTTTTTACATCTAATAATTTACAATACAATAATTTCTACATTCATATTCTTATTGTTCCATGTTAATACTGTACTTTCCTGCCTCTTTTGGTCTAAAATGAGCAGCCAGGGAGTGGCGATGAGCTGAGGTTGTGGAAGTCTGTTATCCGCGTTTTGTTTAAACTTCACTACACTCACAAGGGCATTCAAAATACTGGATCCAAATGGGGAGAGAATTTTAGTGTCTATCTCACCGTTTCAGTCATGGCCCACAGACACAACTGTCTCCATCCAGAGGTTCCCAAGCTCATACTGTAGACCAGGTCAGGTAGTTAGAGTTTATGAATTATCATACATTCACATATTCTTTGTTAAATCCCACTTGAATCGATAGACTACCATTAAACATTTTTGAATCATATTTATATTTATAATTATTTCAATTTAGGGAATTTATCATTGTTGACAGAGGATTGTTGAATAAAAGAAAACATTCTGGCTTATGGAAGCTGATCGAGCTGTATCCAGTACATTTCAGACTTTCCCAATGTCTTGACTATATCCAATCAGAGTCTTGTAAGAGCAGCACTCATCTTTTTGCTCAAGGCTTACTCATTCAGAGTAGAGATGGAGTCATGGAGTTTTATTGTTTGCTAAAAGCATGGATGAAGCACATATAGGGCACAAGTGGATGTCTACTGTATTCTTGGTATTGTGAATTGAATGGCTATTTGTTGGTCAACCAACCGAGAACTGCCCTAAGAGACCTCTGTTTGGGAGGGCTGTCACACTATTTTTTTGCTTGTGCTTATCGGGCTTTTAACTTTTTTTTTTTTAAAAGTTTTCTTTTGGATACTCATTTAGAGATTCTTAGAGAACAGATATTAGCTCAGCTCACTTGTTCCCATCCCTTGAACCATCATCTTTGCATACTGGGCATTTAACAAACTTCTCTCAGAATGATTTCCTTAACAAGCCCTCTCTTTCTGTTAAAGAATAGCCACAGTTTGCATGGCTGCTTGTGTGAGAGACCAGGAACACAATGGGCCATTTCATTGCATAGCACTGCAGTAGCAAAGTCCAAAGCACTCTCTCTGACCTGAGCGTTCTTTCACAAGACTGAACAATGCTTCGCTATGCCGCCGGATTGCTGTTGCTTGCGATCTTTGTCGGGCCCAATTAAAGAAGGCTGTTTGACTCTGCCAGAGGACCAGTGCTGCTTCTTAGGCTCTGTGTGAGGGCCTAAATCCCCTGTGGAATTCTCTGTCTGTGTGTAAGGCAACCTGTGACCCACACATCTTACAGTACAATGGTAAGTGTAGAAATAACACATTTGGACAGCTGGGGTGGTTGCAGGTTGAGGTCTGTGTTGGTGTTTTTGATTGAAGACTGGACGCTCTCTCTCTCTCTCTCTCTCTCTGTATGTGTGTGTGTGTGTGTGTGTATGTGTGTGTGTGTGTGTCTAATAATGATGCATTACCCTATTAGATTCATGTTCCTCACATTTAATTTTTTAATATTACACAAAGACCATGGTCTGGTAGGAAAGAGAAGAATGCCTGTCTAAGTGCTGACTTGACCTTCACAGAAGATAATTCCCCAAAGGTTTGAAGTTGAAAGTAAGGATGTAGGGTGGGAGGTTAGCATATCCTGAAAGGATAAACCAAACAAAGGAGATTGTCCAAATCTGATATCTGCTTTCAATCTGAATCATGAATAATACATAGGCTGGTAGAAAAAAAAAAAGCATTATGGTTGACAATATACAATGATATTTTAAATTGCTGTTAGTTTAGTAATTGATATCCTAAATACCTTGTGTTTCCATGTGTGTGTTTGTATGCAGTATGTCCCCTTGTCCATCTGTGTGGTTGTGCTCGGGACTGGTCAAGCATGGAATGCACAACACTGGTGTCCTGCCGCCATGGGTTTATGCACATCATGGTTGATTCAATGAGGTTTAACCATCAGAACACACTTTCTGTTTCTTGCATCAGCTCTGTGGCAACAGTTCCCGTCTGAGGTGAGGACAGAGCTTAGAGTGGATAGTCTGATCCCATCAGACGGCTGACCTCCTCTCCTAGCCTCCTGTCCCATCCCCGGGAGCCCTCACATCCACTCATCTCACCAAGGGTGTCTTCTCTGCTAATGTGGGTAGTATTACAGTAGTATTGGAGAGTGTATTGAGCCGGAATTCAGCCTTGTGTTTAGTAGTAACAGACAATAATCAGTGCAGATCCACAATGTAGCATGTAGGAATACAGGTGTGTTATGGTAATAATTGCATGACTATCATGAATGAGGGCTTTAGGGCTTAGGGGTGGGAAGAAAAAAAATATGTTGCTTGGGCCGAGTTATCACAACATCCACACACAGACACACGCATGCACTCACGCATGAACACACACACACACACACACACACACACACACACACACACACACACACACGAACACTAGCACCATTACTAGCACCTTAACCACTACAGTCTATGGGAGTTTGTTGCCATGGATACAAGCTAATACTGAAGTGGGAGCAAGTAGTGAGCCAGAGCTAACTCCTCAACTCCTGAGCAACTCCTTACCACCCCTCTCTCTCTCTCTCTCTCTCTCTCTCTCTCCTCATAGTGACCACAGTAGATTTTTCTCCCTGAGGGTGGCAGGGCACTGAGGATTTTCCTGCCTTCAGATAATCAGCCACCTTTCTCTATCCCTTTCTCTCTCGCTTGCTCTCTTTCTCTCTCTTTCTCATTCTCTCTTTCTGTCTATGATATACATGTACATACTCATAGCTTTGTTCTGTATAATAGCTCTCAAGGTCACCTGTGTAAGCATGGGTAGAATAATACATTTGTCATAAATAGCAATGTGATTGTGTTCATTTTTTATTGCGTGGTCCAAATTTAGAGGTCATTACAGTTTCATATGTGCATAAACCTCTACGGGGGCGTGAGCACATCGATATCAGCAAGGTTTTAAAAGTCACAACAGACAATGTGTTCTTTCATATACGTACCTTTTGTCACACAATTTTCTTGTTTTTTCTTTCTGCCTTCACCTGTTTCTCTCTCTCTCTCTCTTCTCTCTCTGTTTCTTTCTCTCTTGGTTATTATAGAGTCTTTGTTCATGACGTTGTATGCATCTTTTATTATTTTCTTAATAGTTTGTTGCCATGACAGTTCCTTGCTTAACTATTTGTGTGCATTCTGATCATGTTAGCATCTCTTGAATGCCCACATACAAATCTGAGTCAGTGCTGCCTGACACAAAGAGAGAGAGAGAGAGAGAGAGAGAGAGAGAGAGCTTTGGGAACAGATTATTTGTTTACTTTATCTCTGCGGTCCCTCTCACATCTTCTAATGTGATGCACAATACAGCACAGTACAGCGCAGCAGCCCTAGACTCTGAAATGGTGTGAACACACCTGACCTGAAGCAGTGCAGCAGTTTCCATCGCAGGGCTCATCGCTTTCATGTAATGATGCGTTTGCAGTGAAGCGCATCCCCTCTGGAGCTCATTTGAAGGGAGAGCAGAGAGGAGGAGGAGGACGGTGGGAGGGTGATGAAGGTGTGGTCACGTGCCTCCGCAGATCCAGAAAGCCAGTGCTGGAGCCTGTTCCTGTGAGCCAGCCGCTCCTAAAATAATACCACAGCTGTGTCTCTGAGCATGCCGTCATCGCAGCCTGCGCTGCACACAAACACAAATGTTAGTCTGCAGGAGAGCTGCATTGAAGTAGTTCACCAGACTTAATACGCACACACACACACACACACACACACACACACACACACACACACACACACACACACACATACACTCACATACACACACACACACACCCACACACACTCACATACACACACATACACATACACATACACAGACACACATACACACACACACACACACACACACACACACACACACACACACACACACACACACACACACACACACACACACACACACACACACACATACACACATATAGACACACACACATACAGACACACACACACACACACACACACATACACACACACACACACACACACACACACACACACACACACACACACACACACACACACACACACACACACACACACACACACTTAGGCCATGTGTGACACTGAATAGTACAGACCAATGATTTAAGATGTAAGCAGAGAAACATGCAGAAGGAGGATCCAGATAGAGTGCTGTGTGGTTTAATCCAGCCAGGACTGAGGTTAAAGGGTTGACCTTATCTTGGGGGTCAGGGCTTGTGTTCTATGGGTTTTCATTAACCTGCAGGGGATAGGAATGACTTATAGATTTATGGGATGAATATAAAAGCAGACCTCATCCAGTCTGGAGTTATTACATTATCATATATTACCTTGTTACTATATATGCTGGGGTGATATGCTATACGTTGTGTATATTGTGTGCATGGTCAAAGCATCGGGTGATACATTATATATATATATATATATATATATATATATATATATATATATATATATATATATATATATATATATTACTGGATATTATATATACAGCTGGAAATTAATTATGTGCATGTGTGCTTGCCTGAGTCTTGAGTGTGTATATTTTAGTGAGTGTGTATATATGTTAACCACACTCTTATTAAAACAAATGTGTTAAAAACAACACAACTTGTGTTGTTTTTTTTAACACATCTCTGTGTCCAGATAGGGACAACACATTCGTTTTAAGAGTGCACCAGCACTCTGGCCCTCTAATAGAGGAGATGAGATCCACAGGCGTAGCATTTCCCTAAGTTATCTAGGATCCCCCAAACATTGGGAGAGTGAATAGAGGAAGGGACACTGGAAATGTGGAGGGGAATGAGGAAGAGTGAATGAATATTTAATCCTGTTTTCTGAGAGCTATTTTAAACATCAAGGGAATCCTTGGGCTCGGCAATGCTTGCTGACAGACTGGGAAAAATAGCACAGCCAAGATGAGGACAGAAGAAAAAGGAGGAGACAGTGGAGATGAACACTAGATGCTTCTGTCTGTGTCCCAGGCTCCTTTGCCTTCCTTTTGCATCTGCAGCTGAGCTGACCCTCACACACACGTCACACAGGAGTGTGGAACCAGACATGAAGAGGCCTTTAATGCGGGTTCATCAGAGCAACCTGCCGTTTGAAGTAGAAATGTTCTTAGACCAGTTGGTGCGTACACAAATAACACAACAAAGCCTTGAATAGTTTGTCACTTTCTAATAAGAGTGCTGCCTACCAGTGACACACACACACGACTGAGTTCATCACCTTAGATGTGAGGGAGAGGAAGTGTTCACCTCTGAGCCCACACTGGCACCAAGACCATGCCATGACAACCGTCTAGCTCTGCTTTGAGGACAGTACCGATGAGTCTGCTAATTACCCAACATGTCCTCAATGCTGCCACCAGCTATTCCATTATGCCACTCTAGTTGTTTTCCCACCACAGTTTACGCACATTGCTTTTTTAAATGGGTGGCTTTGTGCTTGTTTGGAGCTGGACTGAGGGCTTGTTTTTTTATGTCCATGCGCTACTAGTGGGGGCTCAAGGGTTGTTATTGGCACGGACGTGAGTCATCCACTGTTGAAGCATTGACTGAAGTGAGAATGTGCCCTTGGCTGTGTCTACACTTTTATCTTGATCCCTGCTGCAGTGGGGCTTGTCTTCTGCACAATTATCTCTCATTACACTCCCACGACATTCCAAACAAAGAGGAACCATTATACATATCCAGAGGCTGTTGTTACTTGTCTGGCTAAAATGAATCTTCTGACAGAAACAAAACAAAAAAATAGTCATATGAGTTACAGTTCTATGACAAGCCTCTTCAGTGCCTAATAGGACTTTTCTCTTGTATCCTTGACAGCTGCCTTGTACACCAGAGTTCACTGCACAGATGAAACAAGAATTAACTGATAAACTGGGAATTAGTGACAACATCATAACCGATAATGCTTTCCATCCTCTGTGCAGTCACAAAGGGAAGGAGGGGAGCCAGCGGGGCACAGAGACATGGGACAGCATGAATGCTAATCTTTCTTAATGTGGCAACAGCGATTTGTGCGCCTCTCTCACTACCGATGCCACTAATCGGCAGTACCAGACAGTTATGGCCCAGCGTATGGGAGCCTTTTCACCTCTCTGTGGTGAGCCAAGGTTGAGATTAGTGTCCACAACTGAAACGGGAAAAGACATCATCCACTTCCTTCAGGTAGCTCAAGCACAGATTCAGCACCCACAGTGTCCAAAGTGGAGGGTTATTAAAAACCCTCTATTGCATGTTGTTGCCATATGGCAACAATTCATTTATCTTAGTGTTTCTAATTGGCAGTAACACAAAACCTATATTTTACTATTCATATGTGAAAAATAGGATTTTAGTTTTGGTATAAAAAAATAATTGTTAGGTCACATGATGTGGATATTGTTAGTACTTCCTATTTCTACAGAGAGGTACCTCTGTGACCACCACCACCTGTCCGGCCACCTGTGGATGGTCAGAATTCAGGGTATGCTATAATTTCTTTGGGAAAAAAAAGAATGAAAACACCATCACCACCTTGTTTGATCAAAAAACAAATTTATATATAATGAGTTTTTTTGTAAATTTATGTCCATATGGCAACAGTACAAATACAGACCTTTTGATTCAAATGATTGGGATTACAATAGGATTTTCCAAGGTGGGCTACACTTTGACAGACATTTTTGGATTTTTAGGATATTGTAAATGTTTACCAATTATATTATCAGACAGGATTTATTGTCTACAAAATACAGTTTTTTCACCATTTTTGAATTTGTTGGCATGTCATGTTAGGTTTACAACTATATGTATTAGAGCATAACCCTTCTCTCCTCTCACTATGCAAGGGTGTAAGAAGAGGGCTGGCTAATTTAGTTCATTTCTAAAATATTTGTAATGAAATAAAATAAGTTTTCAAGAAAAATTGGATTTTACTCTGTGACTATGCATTTTCCTCTGACTGCAATATAACCCTATGCGGAAAATGAAAAGTCATCTAAATTAAAGCATTGTTGCCTTGGCAAAAAATTACCATATTATCTTTATTGTCCAAAATACCCTTTAAAAATGGGTCCTGCTACATATAATGAATGTAGGTCTCTGTGTGTGTATGTGTGTACCGTATGCATGGATTTACTGTATGTGTATGTCTACAGTATGTGTGTATGTATGTACATATGTGTGTGTGTGTGTGTGTTGTGTGTGTGTGTGTTTGTGTGTGTGTGTCTGTATTTGTATGTATGGATGTTTACGTGATGTATGTATACTGTACGTGTGTGTGTGTGTGTGTGTGTGTGTGTGTGTGTGTCTGTGTGTGTGTCTGTGTGTGTGTATTGGTGTGTGTGTCAGTGCCTGTGTGTGTTTTGTTTGTTTGTCTGTCTGTCTGTCTGTCTGTCTGTCTGTCTGTCTGTCTGTCTTTCTGTCTGTGTGTGTGTGTGTGTGTGTGTGTGTGTTCAGAGGCTCATTGAAAAACAGAGGCTGCATTCCAGATATAGAAGCATAAATCAGATTCAAGGCTCATTTTTTCTTTTAGAACTGTCAGCATGGATGCTGTTATGCTAGAGTTCTGTCGCCATGGGAAACGGCCTTTGCGTTTCCATTTCCTGCGAGGGCAGCTGACATCATTTATCTGCAGTGACATCCACTGGGCACTGAATGAACAGATCTCTGTCAGCCAAGTTATGGCAAAAAAAGTCCACTGCCAAAATAAATGGGCACTCTTTGGTGTGTTGGTCAAACAAACAGCACACACTCATGCAGTCCATATTACCTCTTACTCTAACGTCCTTATCATCAATGAGAGGGATGTATGGTGAATAAGTACGCAATGCAAATAATACTGATTCTTCATAAGTGTCCTTTATTGGGTTAGCATGGATCTAATGACATAGCCCTGCACAGCTTAAGTGCATTTCTGTAACTTTAACTTTAAGAGTGGTGCTCTGGCTTTCCCCCCCGGAGATGCACAGCGTTAAAGTGAGGAAAACTAAGTCACGTGTCACTGACCAATGCTGTCGGTGGTCATCACAAATAATCCATCTCGCTAATATGATTCTGGCAAATTTCTAATGGTACAGTCCTAGGTGTTAAGTGCATTGTCAATCTTTTTTTTACAGTCATATGCATCCTTATTTTATTTTTTTAAAAAGAAAAAAAATATATGTGCTCTGTCTGATGTTTGTCATCTCGTGTCACATTGAGACTCAGCCTGGTCATCTGACTTCTGTTTGCTGAAGACCAAACAACATTTCACTACATGCTTTACGTTAGTATTTCTATATGTGACAAATAAACCTCTTTGTATCCTTGTTTAAACCTCCCTTTTGGTCAGCCTTAATCAGAAGTAACACATTGTGCAATCACATTTACAACACATTTGTACATACACATGAAACTTGTTGCTTGAAAAAGCCTGATATACAGTACCATGAACCAAAACATTGAGGATGAGTTCCAAAAAGCCAACATGTTTCAGCTCCAACAGTCATCTGGTGCAAAATGGCCGTGGGGTAGCAGGGGGTGCGGGGCGACTGTATTGAGTTACGCTGTGATTTATGTTAATCATTACTGTTGTGTGCAGTGGTGAGGGAGCGTGGCGCGGCATGGCGCAGTGAGGCTCGGCATAGTGCGGAGTGGCCGATAGTGGATATGGTGTTCAGCTGGAGCTTGCTCTCGCATCCAGAGCAGAGCTGAAATAACCGCCAGCATCACCTCACTCACGGCTGCTCTCATGGAGCCTCATCGCATCAACTCATCCTGATTAGCCCGTAATTGTTTTGCTCAGTCTGTGTGCATGTGTGTGTGTGTGTGTGTGTGTGTGTGTGTGTGTGTGTGTGTGTGTGTGTGTGTGTGTGTGTGTGTGTGTGTGTGTGTGTGTGTGTGTGTGTGTGTGTATGTATGACTGTGTGTCTGTGTTGCGGTGAGAGGGTTGAAAATTGATCTGTTCAGAATGGAAGATGTAGGATTTAGGAGGGTTTAGGTGTGTAAAGACAATGACTCCAGTGATGAAAAATAAAGCTGTTTCATGCACTATTGGAAGGGGCTGAGCACTAGCCAGACTAATTAATATCTAGAAGCTATACACTCATATGCTAGACCCTGAAAGTAGGCCATTCTGTATGGTGCAGAGAGGAAATCATAGCTGTACATTTACTGAACTTCTCAATGCATATGGTGCGATTCTGTTCTCTGTATTATGCATGTACAGGCTGGATGGAGGTCAGTTCATCTGTTTATCCCAATTTTAGCCTGGTAATACAGAATTAAAAAAATATCAACATATTTTGCGGCAGTTTCAGTGATTATGGTGATTGCGTGTCAAATAGTGTTTGTGGTATTTTGTAATAGCATTGTACAGTCAAACTGACCATAGGAAGTCTTTGTCAGTGCATACAGTATTAGTGCATCTGGATCATCATGGGAGTGCATGGCCATTCAACTCTGTCTAGGAAATGAAAGGCAGTAATGAGCCTGAATCAGACTCTGAACGAAACCAGTCCAGTCTAGTTTCCACAAACCTAAATCCATGCTCCTCACAAATCCTTCATCCATACACCGCATCCCAAAGCCATGCTCCTCATAAACCCTTCATCCATACAACACATCCCAAAGGCATGGTCCTCATAAACCCTTCATCCATACTGTACACCACATCCCAAAGCCATGCTCCTCATAAACCCTTCATTCATACACCAGGGTTGTGCAAAATTCGAATTGCAATTCTGCTTCCTGTTTGTTACCTCTATTGAAATGCAAGTGAAATTCAAGAATTGAATTGGAATTTAAGAGCCAGTTTCAATTCAATTTTGGAATTTTGCACAACACTGCCATACACCACATCCCAAAGCCATGCTCCTCACAAACCCTTCATCCATACTGTACAACACATCCCAAAGCCATGCTCCTCACAAACCCTTCATCCATACTGTACAACACATCCCAAAGCCATGCTCCTCACCAGCAGCCGTTGCTCGATACCATCTCCCATCGTTTTCCTTCTATATCTGTTTTAAAAATGTTAGCCATGTCAGACATGTTCTGCATAACCCAAATGCATTTAGCTATGTGTGTGTGTGTGTGTGTGTGTGTGTGTGTGTGTGTGTGTGTGTGTGTGTGTGTGTGTGTGTGTGTGTGTGGGTGTGTGTGTGTGTGTGTGTGTGTGTGTATGTGTGAATATAGCGAGCGAGTTGAGTGACTGAAGAAGAAGCTCTGCCCTCCCTGGGCGGGTGGTCTATAGAGGGAGGCTTCAGGCGTTGAGTGTGTTGTACTCTGCCCTCTCTATAATACATGTGCAGGCCCAGTTCTGTCACTTCACTGCCCCTCTGAGCGCCACGCACCCTGTCATTGGCTGCTCATCCCGAGCAGGAGTCGTCCATGGGGGGTTTGTGGTTCTCCTTCGCCCCATGGCGTTGTGCACGGCGGGGAGGCGTGGTTCTCAGATGCACACGCGACCCTGTTGGACCTGCCTGTGTGTGAGTTCTGAGAGGACATGGGGTTTGACAGAGGGGACTTTTGTGCTCACATTTCTAAAGCAATGCATCTCATATCACACGAGAAGTCAGATGTAACAGGCTGCTATCTGTTGATGGTGCACTGATTGTACAAGTGATTAGTAATGTATTTATACAATATTATTGCAGTGTGATCAAAGCACAGAGATACAATCAAATAAGCCATTATTTACCACTTATAAAAGAACACCAGTAGCTGTTGTGTAGAGATTAAGAGTTTCACTCAAGATAGTAAAAAATAAGCACATTTCCTCAATGTCTTCAATATTGTTATGCTCTCTCTCTCTCTCCCTCTTTCTCTCTCTCTCTCTGTTCTGTCTCTTGAACACACACACACACACACACACAAATAAACAAACAAACACATGTCTGTGCACACCATCTGTTTGATTCTCAGCGTTGGCTGCAGTGTTGAAAGTAATTTTGTGATAACAAGGCAAGCAGGGTAATCTCCTTCTGACTACCATCAATCAATTTCAGTTAAAAGCCTATATTTTAATCAGCGTCCGAGTGTCCAGTGTGCAGGCCTTTTTAGTAACACTGCATATGTGTACTTCAGTCTGCCCTCATTTAAAATCAGAATCGTGTCAGCAGATAAATTATCTAGGAAGACTATTTAATAATGCAGAATGAACTGATAATTAGTTTATAATGACATGCCAGCCTGTGTGTGTGTGCCCATATTCATGTATTCATGTGCATAGTTTACACTACATGTTGGTATTGTTTCTTTAATTTACTACTAGATTATAAATGCAGCATACCATAATTAGCAATTGGTCAACAAACCAGTAATTATTACCAGTAAATATAACATGTTAAAATCTTCATTTTAATATTTTAACATGATATTTTCCCTTAAGGAGATCCTGTGACATACCATTTAACCAAACTACAACAAACATTAGCAAACAATATATAAATGCTGGGCTGAGTATGTGATTGAATGCTTACTGGTTGTAAAGTGTTGGAAAAATGGATTATGGGTATTTAGACTTGGCAACATTAGCAGGGCAGCACCAACACACCCTGACCCCTCGACCAATCAGCAGTGAAGTAGCAGGTTGTCATGGTAGCGTTATTACTTTTGTTTTCACCTTAATAAATACAAGACTACATGAGTATTTGCTTACATCAGACTTTACCCCAAGGACTCCATATTTCTCGAACCAGTGAGTTTCAAGAAAGGAAAAGCCACAGCCATTATTTTCTGTGTAACTGAAACCCTGGCAGATGGATCTTTGACTGGACGTATATTAAGTACTAAAAAAAAAGAAAGAGCATCATTTAATATTACTGCTTGAGCTATAGCATCTGTGTTCTGGGGAGAGAGGGCTTGCCAGGGTGCAGCCAGCAGTGTGGATCGATAGCCACTGCATCCAGAGCACCAAGGACCAGTGCCCACTGATCTTGGAGCATGACATTTGATTTCACCTCTCTAAATCACATCACATTTGTGTATCAGCAGGTGCCATTAGTAATTAATCAGAAAGCAACTTCCATAAGTCATTTTTGTGGGTTTCATAAATAGTACCTTGGCACGTATTATCAAGTTTAATTCTTGTGCAACATCTTTAACTCTGATACCCCAATAGAATTCTACAGCCATGATTTTGGGCTGATTTTAGCCCCGGTTCAGTCAGGTTTAAATGTTCCTTTAAAATAGGGCGAAATTTCTGTCTAATCGGTAGTGTGAGCAGACTCGCCACAGTCAATTCGTAGATATATAAGAATCAGTGTTTCTGACAGACTGGATTGGTAATCTGACATGTCAGAACATTTTGACGGCTGTCTGGCAGCATGAGCCAGTAGAAAGTGCTGTACAGAAATCATGACCTACAATTAGCAACAGAAAATAGCGTAATGTCAAAAACACGAATGCTCTGTGTGCAAACCAGCTAGCGCTGGGCTGGCTCTCTTGTAATACTACGCTGTATCCTGTGTGCTGGTGTATTAGATACAATGCAGGCCAATGGCACGTGGCTGTATTCAAGATGACTTGAATCCTGCAGAATTCCACATACCTCATTAAGGACATGTAGTGTGTGAGGTACCACATTGTAGGTGTCTGAAAACAAAAAAGAGTGTTTACCCCGCTTAAAGGAGAAATTCAGCTACAGTGCTACACTCTGGGGGCATGTTCGTGAGCCCCCATGTTCATGCCCCCAGAGTAATGCTGTAGCTGCCTGACTGCTTTAGCTGTTGGCTGCAGCAACTCGAACTAGGTAAAAACAATTGTTTTCATTTTTTGACAGTACTAGGTGACTTTGAGAAATGGAGATCTATATGAAAAATCGCCGGATGTCTTCTTTAAGTCTGTTTATATCACTGGACTGTAAAGCGATTGTGATTGTGTGATCCTGTGTAATAACAACTCAGTAATAACTAGGGCTGTCAATCGATTAAAAAAATTAATCTAATTAATTACATACTCTGTGATTAATTAATCTAATTTGATCGCATATATATTTTTTGCTGTGAAAGTATTTTAAATATTTAAATTCTAATGAATCATTGAATAATCAGCATTAGTGACATTAAAGTTCAAAAACTCTTTTGTTATTATTTTCACTGTTCAAATAATTGCCATAATAATCTATGATATGACCTAATATGCTAAGGAAATAAATTTAAAGTGCTTCGGGAAGAAGTTTTTTTTCACATACAAGGCATTTCATTGCAGAGGACTTTATTTTCAACACTTTTATTTTTTATCAACACCATCAGGCCGTTTTTTTTTAAAGTAAATGTTCCAATCAATGATCCAGGGGGGTGACTGTTGGGTAAGGGGGTCCAGTGGTCCACCCCTTCCATCTGTTCAGAGGGCAGTAGGCTCTCTTTAGCAGAGTGTTTGTATCTCTCTCCATGTCCCAACACCTGCCCTGCTCTGAGTCCTCCAGCACAACAATCACACCCTCTCCCTCTGCCCTCACACTCTGTCTTCCCTGACAGCCATCATTGTGAACAGAGCACTAATTGCCCTGACTCCCTCGGGGCATAGAAACAGTGTAAGACTGAGGGGACTGTGTGTGTGTGTGTGTGTGTAATTGGGATTGTTCTAGGGCTCACACGCGTCCCTGTATTGTTGCCGGTTGTGCTTTCTCCTGCGATGGCCAACAATTGAGAGGAGCTTGCTAATCTTCACGGACGAGCGGTTTCATATAGATCAGTGGGAACGCACAGAGCCTGGGCTGACAGGACTGAGAGAGAGGGAGAGAGAGGGGGGGGGTTCTGTGTCCGTGAGACAGAGCTGAGCGACAGAGACGCAGAGAGAGAGAGAGAGAGAGAGAGAGAGAGATAGATAGTGAGCAAAACAGAGCAAGGAGGACTTCCCTCAAGTCACCGGTCCACAGCGCTCCAGCTTTCAGGAAACAGAAATCAGCGCATGCACACTCAGCCAGCTACACACGCTGACACACACGCGCGCACTCTGACACACACCCTCTCCTCTCGCTCTGACACACGGAGGTTTAACCATCTTAACCGAGGGCTTTGTTAAAGTGAGTAAGAGCACAGCAGCAAGCAAGTCAAGACACAATGGAGGAGAACATGGAAGAAGGGCAGTCACAGAAAGGTACTGTGAAAGAGAATTGCACTGTTTTTTATTAGAGAGCGCCGCTCCACTTTGATCCATTGTGTCCTTTGGTCCCTGTTCACTTGCATCGCTGCTGTGTTCTGTGCCACAACCAGAGACCTGATCATATGTATCCTATTTAAAGAGTAAATTTAATTTAGTGGATTTTTTTCCGTTTATTTTATTTATTTATTTATTTTCATTGTTTGTTTATGAGCTGTTAGTCTATGGGAGAGTGCATGTTGAATAGGTGATGACATGCTGTTTTAAATAGAGCGCTTGTGTTGTTGTTGGGGCAGGACGCACAGGTCCGGGGGGGCATGGGGAGAGCGGACTGTGTTTGGGGATAATCTTTGCCATTCATCGGTGCTGTGCTTTCCACGCTTGTCTTGATGGGTCACTGGAGACAGGAGGATTGGTACAAATTTGCTCTCTCTCTTTCTCCATCTCTGATTATCTCTCTATTTCTTTATCTCTCTCTCTCTTTATCTCCCTCTCTCTCTCTCTCTCTCTCTCTCTCTCTCTCTCTCTCTCTCTAGTTGTCTCTTCCCATCTGCCCAGTTATGGTTACAGCACTGCCATTACAACGCTCTTGTCTCCAGCGCAAATCTGATCAGCATGACTCTCCAGCCCTTTGTCCCTTTAACAGGCGTTTGTTTTGTTGAGGGGTTGCCATTCATGTGATTTAAAAGCAGAACTGTGTGTGTGTGTGTGTGTGTGTGTGTGTGTGTGTGTGTGTGTGTGTGTGTGTGTGTGTGTGTGTGTGCAAATCAGGAGAGGAAAAGGGCTAGCAGGGTGGGTGTGTTATTGCAGAGTAGGAGAGGGATACTGTGCGTGTTTTTTTTTAAGCCTCCAAGATACTTGCCTGTCTCTGGTAGACCTCCATCTCTCTTTTTATTTCCAAAATAACAAAAGCGGGGAAGAGCTGAATGTCATGAATTATCAATATCCTGATGTTGCTCAGAGTTGCTTCAAAGCCAAAGCGCATTCCAGTGAGATATGTGCAGCCAATGAAAAGCGAAAAGCGTAGAGCGAATGTTGAGGCTCTTTTTTAACATCTCTCCCTCCTGCCAGATAAATTCACATACGCGTGCCCATCCTTAAAAAAGACAAAGGAAAAGACAGAGAGCAATGGGATGTGGAGGATTTTAAGACTTAATTCAAGAAGCCAGTGTTGGGACTGCCATGGCGAGGCTGGTTTGTGTTTTATTGGTGGTCCCAGAGCTCCATATCTCCTTTAAGTAACCATTCAGCTCACTCATTAGAACTGACCCACTTATTATTCAGGGGGACAGAGGAAATAGTAGGGCAGTGGTAAACATACAGCATTTTCAGCCAATGCCTCCGTTTTTGTCTCTATCCTTCTCTCTCTCTATCTCTCTCCTTTTCTCCCTCTCTCTCTGTCACCCCCTGCTTTACCAGGGTGCAAAATCACAGCAGCACACCATATTCCACAGGATCTTGTTTCAAAACAAACCTGCCATGGCTGTTTGTATAAAAAAAAAACATGCTGCAAAGGTCTTGTTTCTTTCTGTATTGCGAAGCACTGACTGGGCTACCAGAGGTGCAGGCGTGGTGTTGTGAGGTGTTTACATGGTGTGTGAACCTGTTATCGTTGTTCCAGTAGGGAGCAGACCCAGCCAGCACAGTGACAGCTTGCACCCATTTGGAAGGTGTTGCAGTTCCCAACAGCTGGTAAATGGCGACGGGGAATCATTTGGTAAAGCCTTCTGAAACGAGTTCTGTCCTCAGAGAGACACTGATTTATTTATTTGCCTTGCAAGGACTAGGCATTGAGATTCTTTTTTTTTTACACGGGTGGGGACATTGAGTCTACCTGAATGTTTACTGTGAGGGGATGATAAATACTGTAAACATCTGAGTGCCCCTCCCCTTCTCTGTTGGTCTCCTTTCCCATTGTGCAGCCGCAGGCTTAGACTGCTACATTGATTGACATCAAATGCAGGTAGACTTGTGTGCAGGTCTCCTTAGAGGTGGGGTGGTGGGGCTGGAGGTAGACTTGTGTGCAGGTCTCCTAAGAGGTGGGGCTGGAGGTAGACTTGTGTGCAGGTCTCCTTAGAGGTGGGGTGGTGGGGCTGGAGGAGCAGGTGGGGCTGGAGGAGACACGGTACGGGAGACACACAGTGTGTGTGTGTGTGTGTGTGTGGGGGGTTGCTTTCCCTCCACAGATGTTGCTATTGTGACAAGAGATGTGGCAAGAGGGGGTGGGGTATTTATGTGTGTCCCTTTAAAAGGCGTTTGTTTTGTTGAGGGGTTGCCATTCATGTGATTTAAAAGCAGAACTGTGTGTGTGTGTGTGTGTGTGTGTGTGTGTGTGTGTGTGTGTGTGTGTGTGTGTGTGTGTGTGTGTGTGTGTGTGTGTGTGTGTGTGTGTGTGTGTGTGTGTGTGTGTGTGTGTGTGTGGTATTGTGTATTGTATCTGTGTATTGGGATTTGTGTGAGAGTCCTTAATCCAAGATATGGAAGTACAGGTGATGGATGATGGATACCTCATTCTTAATCCCTTCCAGTTTACCACTGTAACACACACACACACACACACACACACACACCTTGAGCAGCAGAGAAATTGTGGTACTATCAGTGTGCTCTGTGTCCAGGAATAAATTAATCATTCATCTTTAGCAGATGGCAGAGAGGGACAGATTAATGTCGCTGTTCGCTGCCCTTAAGTGAATCAGCTGACAGATGAGTTACTCATATTGGAGGTGTCACCTCTGCCTGTGTGTGTGTGTGTGTGTGTGTGTGTGTGTGTGTGTGTGTGTGTGTGTGTGTGTGTGTGTGTGTGTGTGTGTTTCAATGAGCAACATTGAAAGAAAATGACTAAAAAGTGAGTATAAAATGAGTGAGTATAAAAACAGAGACAAAGTCTAAAGTGATGGCAGCCCAGATGATGATGGTGATGGTAGTGATGGTGATGATGGTTATAGTGATGGTGATGATGATGGTGATGGTAGTGATGGTGGTGGTGGTGATGGCGATGATAGTGATGGTGGTGATCATGGTGATGATAGTGATGGTGGTGGTGATGATGATGGTGATGATGGTGATGATGGCGATGATGATGGTGGTGATGGTGATGGTGGTGATCATGGTGGCAGTCAGTGCATTAGAATTCCTCTTGAGCTTTAGCACCATGGATCCAATTAGAAAACCAAAAGATTGTAAAGACTAATTATATTCCAGCCGAGTTGTCAGTTGGCTTCTGCCTTGTCTATCAAGTGGTTTTAATATGGATGCCGTATCGATTAGCTTTCTGGACTGGATACGGTGAGTAGTGAAATTAAATACTTGTGTGGATTCCCGGCGCTCTCTTGGTCCATCAATCAGGGCTGGTTGTTCACCGCACTCTCAAATGCACTAATGCCGGATTGATCTGTTACCGTCCGAACGAAATCTCATGCCAGCGGCAGCATTTTTTAGCCATGGCTCAGATTTACTTTGGAATTGGCCTACTTTTCACTCAGTCATTAATTATTTAGAATTCGCTAATGGGATGCTCTTAATGACGTAATGTTGTTACATGGGTGTAGTGTATCTACATTATATATATATATATATATATATATAATGTCAGTTGGCTTCTGCCATAAGTGATATACTGTATAAGCCATAAGTGATATACTATATATATATATATATATATATATATATATATATATATATATATATATATATATATCACTTATGTATATCACTTGAAGGTACAACCTCAGGTGTTTTCATGATAGTCTCTCTCTCTCTCTCTCTCTCTCTCTCTCATGATAGTCTCTCTCTCTTTCTTTCTCTCTCTTTTCCCATTCTCTATCTGTGATGGATAGAGAGATGCAAGGCAGCCATAAACGCTTCCATTAACTGCCGTCAATCACTGACCAGTGAGCCAGAGAGACCTGCAGTGCCCCCATAAACAGCCATGTGTTGGCTCACCTGGTGGAGGACAGCGCCATAAAGCACAGAAAGATCTCATCATGAGCCATAATCACATTAGCCTGCCGAGGTTAGCTGTCAGATCAGGGCGGGTTAGCCAGTGAGGAGCTTTAGTTCTCTGCATCTCAGGGAAATAAGCACAACGACCCCCTCCCCAAACCCCCCATAATTTCAACTATGGGCCAGGGGGAGGTAGAGCGATGGGACGGGACTCTAATGCAGCACTAATGTGTTGCCGAATCGGTAGCAGAGCTAACCATTAGCCCCTTCAGCCGTTTTAACCTTAGCTGGAGGTTCTTGGCAGGTGGTGAAACAGTTGCTTTCATTCGGGACACTGACTGAGTGTCTTTCTCTCTGGTTCAAGCTGTAATTATGCAAGTTTAATTAGTGTGCCGACCAGAGGCGCAGCCGTGCTTTGTGTCCGAGGGTCAGCCTTCTTCATTTGGGAATGTTTGGACTCCACAAGGGTCAATTTTTTTCTTGCCAACACCAGTTGAGATGACAGTCCTATTGCAAACACAACAATGGACAATTTGATACAGAGCTTGAGGGAAACGCCTGTGATGTAATACTGTTAGTGGATGTCCTTAGCGTTACACAGCAACATTGATAGATACATGAGGCTGGCTCATGGTTGAAGAAAAGAAAAAAACATGTCCTGTCTAGTTAATGTCACAGGCTACAGCATTATTGTCATGCAAAAGATGTATACAGACTTACTGAAGCAGTTCATGAGTTTGTTAAGCTGCTGTCAATCATTCTGCACTCTGTATTTAGTCTGTAGACGTTGGCCATGCAAACAATGTATAATTACCTATTTTACATGTGAATGGCTACAGTCAAGGCAGGACATCTGTGTATCTGTGTTCAACTGTACATGCTGGTTGTTGTTTACAGTTTCCACATGATGTCTTGTATCTTTGTTAAAGTTAAAGTTGTTTTCCACAAGGTTCATAGAAATCCTCATCACACCAGAGGCAAATTCAGCAGGTCCATTAGTAGAGAGATAACAGAGAGATAATAGCTTTTTATTGCCTGACAGAAATCGGAATGCCTGGGCTTTCATAGACTTCTAACCTTTTTCTCTGAGACTCACCAGCATCATTCATTGAGTGATACAATGTGACAAAGCTCAGGATACAGCCATGCTGTGCTGTGTTCTGGGGCTGAGAGTCTGAAGTCAATGCTTCAGCTTGTAGACCAGACCTGGTCGACCCATTCTTTGAAGGACAACATGACCACAATGTATCATAAAAGTATTCAAGGCAAACTGCTGGGGATGCTCAGCTATAATGTGGTGGTGTTATCAGGAAACAGAACAACAGGATACAGCCATGCAACAGTAGCTGTCACAGATGTGTGA
This sequence comes from Alosa alosa, assembly GCF_017589495.1. NCBI lineage: Eukaryota > Metazoa > Chordata > Actinopteri > Clupeiformes > Clupeidae > Alosa > Alosa alosa. The sequence continues at coordinate 36,922,758 of NC_063189.1, forward strand.
GAAGCCAGATATGGCTTTCTTTCTTCCCCATCCACAAATGCAGCTGCAACAGAGCAGAGAACACCAGTCTCTCTCTGCCTGGCTTCCGCTCTCAAGGCAGTCCCTCTTGAGATTGCAGTAGCTTATTTAATGTAATTTCTGTGATTATTCATTCTAATGTGAATGAAATGCGGTTAAACAACCACACAGTTCACGCAGCGGCAGAGTAATGAGAGTTAATTAATTAGCCGCAGCTAAGACATGGTACAATAAAGCGAGCACAGGCACCAGCACCACCACAGCGTCTGGAGAAAAGGTGGGAACAGTGGCCACACAGGCTCCTCTCTCGCATGCACTAATGCTGCTGCTGGTCCATTAGCAGATGGAGGGAAGAGCAGAGGAGGGCTGTCCCCTCACAGGACACACCGTGTTCTCACTGCAAGCCACACGATGCCAGCCAAATGAGTTTGATTCATTCTTCAATTAGAATATGCTACTGGATGCAGCAACGCCACACAGTGCTGTGCGGTGCAGCGGCGCGATGCGGCACAGTGTTTTGAGCAGAACTTTTGTCGTTGTGCTCGTGTTGTTCTGCTATATGGAAGAACAAAACATGATGCAGTAGAACAGTGTATTTAAAGGATTTCATGTGGACAGGGAGCAGTAAGTGTTACACGACAGTCAGGCGCTCACATGCAGTTATGACAAGCAGTAAGCCTGAGCCCCAATGAAGCTGCATTTACCATTTCTGTGACTTTCAGGCACTATCACTAATACAACAGAGATTGTGACTAGTGTTTCTCTGATTTACCAGGAAATCACTGAGATCCTGCAGCCGACCGATGTACCAGCTGTAACAGTGCTCCTAAAGTGCTGTTAAAGCTGTGAGAGCTCTGTTTGGAGCACTGTAGAGATGCCAATCAGCAGGGCATTGTGACCCAGTGCCTTTGTACATAGAAACATCAGTAGACGTCCTTTGTGACGTGAGGTTCTCTGTGTGAGCCTGAAGGGGGGTCTTGGTGTTACGGGCCACGTGTGTGGTGTTGTGACTGCACTCTGAGGAGAAGCGTTTGACCTCTGGGCGCGTGTGTACCTCCCTGTGAGGCCTCCAGGCCATCATAAAAGGCCTCTGCACATTGAGCGCCACTTTGGGGCCTGGGAAGCCCCGGATCGCATTAATAATTCACACCTAAAGAATAGGCTTTTCTTATTGATCTGAAGAAGTCCAAAATACCAAAATTCACTGTTTGATAGGGTACTTGTACAAAGCCTATGGTTTCAGGCATACTGCTGTGACAGACATTTACACTGTCTTTTGCCATAGTGCTACAAATAATGGACACTTTTTTATGCTTTTTGTTGAAAGCAAACAGATTGGTATCCTCTATCGAAAACAGAATTAATTACCCGAAGAACCAGTCCAGGTGTGTTGTGACTGATATAGAAACACAGTGCTGCACGTCACAGGTGCCGCCACCAGAAAGGCAGGTACTCGCTCAAACTGATGTTTTTTTAGAAGGATCTCTGAAATGGACCTCAAAAAATCCATAGCTCTCAAGGTTATGTGACAAGTCCTCTACTGAATCAGAAGAATGTATGCTTCATTGTTTGGTGAGTCAGTGGTGGTAAATTTCCTGACTTGCTTTCGGTTGAGTTAAATCATGAGTCGACTTGGAGGTTAGGGAGACAGTGCATTTAATAGAGATTGGGGTTGAAGAGATTCTTGCCTGTGTAGAGTTCATTGTGACATTTGCAATAAATTCATCTAAAGTAGAGAATAAAAACAAAATACAAAAGCATTTTCAATGCAATCAGAATGCCATTGTTTATTTAATCGGCAAGACAGTTAGTAGTGCATTCATGTAACTGAGAACTTCCAGATTGCATAGTGCTGTAATTATCCATTTTAATACAATACTCATATTTCAGACTGTGGCACTGGAGATGATCTCATGTAATCCCACTTGATGCTGAATCATGCATAATAGTGCTAGATATTGTGAGGAGAACAAAAGGTTGATTAAACTAGCAAGTGCAAACAAACAGCTTTATCATAGCACTAGAAATATGTTTTTATTTTCGAGAAGTTGACACTTGGAGGGATCTTCTGTGGCCTGATCATCTGTATTCTACAGTAACCATGTTTATTGGTCTTAAATAAATTATATCCAGTTGTAGGATTTGCTGTAATGCAGCGTAATCTATCCAGACCAGGTTGATAGTCTTTAGTTAATTGTGCCCTAAAGTGCACTTTTAATGTTCTAAAGTGCCCCAAGGTATTTTGCAGTAGGTCCTTAAGTTATATCAATGCATTTACATTGAGACCTTAACATTCAAACAGGGACACTCTGTGTTACCAGAACACTTCACCTTAGTACACACATCAACCTGATTTTCAACAACTGTTCTGAACTCCTGTCTTATTCTTTCAAAATAAACCAAAACAATACACTTTATCAACAGTCCAGTAAAATGGAGGCCATCTCATCGCTTGACCTTCATTAGCCACATCTATGGCATCTTTACAAAACAAGCTTATATCAGCTGAACAGCTTTATGTACATACTTTAATGCTCTAAACACACCGGGCTTATAACAAACTGCTTTAACATAAGAACTCAGGCTCCTCCAGGTGAGAGTGTCGACCGACAAGATTGGGATCTGACAGGCGCTCTGTGATGTAGACATGATTGGCACCTGGTGATTGCTTTGCGGGATCCGCAGACGCCACTGGCTAAGATGCTGTGAGACACAATAAACCACCCTTACAACAAGGCGGTACAACCAATTACAGGCACAGCATTGCTCTTGTGTTGCCTGGTGCCCTGTGACATCACACAGAGCGACCGCAGACAGACACGTAGCCGTGAAAGAGCATCAAACAAATATCACCCACCTTTGGTCTCATTCACAAGCAGCACAGTTTGGGGGGAAACAGTTGACTTGGAGTATGCGGCATAAAGTGTGTGTAATGTTTTTCACTCGTTGCGCTTTCCGTCCTTTGTTATCGAAAAAGAAGAGAGGAGTGTGTGTGTCGACTGATGTCCATGGTTGTTGGCAAGGTTGCTCATCCATTCAGCCAAGCTGGTGGGGGTAATCAGACATGCTCAAAGGCATAAATAGGGGAAGAGGAATAGATGACAAGCAAAGAGCAATTCAAAGAAGACTTGTGTCTCTGATTGGCAGCTTGGAAAATTGTTTTAGGGGATGGTTGCTGTGCTGCCACCGACAGCAAGAATCACAGGGCATTCACCAGGCGTTGACTGGCGAGGATGCAACACGCTGCCGATTGCTGTCCCAGCAGAGCAAGCGAGACTGGGGAGAGGAGAGGCTGCTTTATCTGTTGTCCAGAGGAACACCCTATGTTTTACAATGAGTGTACAACTATACACCAAACCAGACCACACACACACACACTTAGTAGGTTACTAAGTGTACCTACATTCAACCCTAGTAGCACAGTGACAGTGTCTACACAGGCAAGCTGGTGGTCACAGTGCTGGTTTTCTGTGTGAAGACACCCTGGTAATGATCTTAAAAGCTCTCCATAAGGCTTCTTATGAGGGCTACTCTGAGTGATTGTTTCTCCATATGGTCATCATTAAACTTTAAAGAGTGGAGATATATTGGTTCTTTGCATTATGACCACTTAAGTGGACATAATGAGACAACACCACCTGGGTCTCAAAGTCCATAAGCCAATACCCTGATCAGCAGTTAGCCTCAGCCACAATTTACACCTCAATAACTCATTATGCATGACCCATAAAACCATAATAAACATGGGGTGATCATCAATCAGTTTTAACCTAAGCTTTTTGGACACAAGCCAGTGATATTTTGTAATCAAAAATCCAAAAGAACTACAGCAATGTTTGTCAGCTTTTTAGTCTCTGATCTAGTGTCAGTTGCATCTCCTTGATTTACGCTCTCCTGCAGTAACACTTTACAATAGTTGACTCAGTTGTTTAGTCGTTAGTTGTTATTAACTAACAATTAAGTCATAGTTTATAATGTTTAAGTATAAGTGTATATATACTCTTTTGATCCTGTGAGGGAAATTTGGTCTATGCATTTATCCCAATCTGTGAATTAGCTAAACACACTCAGCACACAGTGAACACACAGTGAGGTGAAGCACACCCTAATCCCGGCGAAGTGAGCAGCCTGCAACAGCGGCGCTCGGTGAGCAGTGAGGGGTTAGGTGCCTTGCTCAAGGGCACTTCAGCCGTGCCTACTGGTCGGGGTTCGAACCGGCAACCCTCCGGTTACAAATCCGAAGCGCTAACCAGTAGGCCACGGCTGCCCCACGGCTGTTTACTACTAAGACATAAATTATTAATATTTTAGCTCAATCTGAAAAGGCCTGTTTTGGTTTGTCAAAGTTTGCAAGGTGCAGGGCAGTGAGCCAAACCTTTGGGGAAGCAAATCACTGGCATCAGGTCAGCCGTTTAACACTAAGGCTTAAAAAGGTTCCTGTTGGTGGACAGGGAAATGGAATAATTGGTGAACTTTTAGCCCTTTTTAATCCAAAATAAATAAATAAATAAAAGTGTAGCTGCAATGGTTACCAGCCATTTTTGGTTGTAGAGCTGATACAGCCATGTTAATTTGCATGGCAAAAATCACACACATGATTCCACGGTAATGAAGGCAGACCTGTTTGCATATCTCTGCCCTGCATCTGTCAGATGTGACTCATTTACTCTTGCTAATACATTTATTTTTTGTAGAGGCAGACAGTTGTTTACAGCAGAATTCCCCATGCTTATCAATATGGAACACCAGCTAACACAAAAGCATTTAGTCACAAAAAAGATGTAGGAGGAGACTGGTGTTTTCTTGTGTGTTTCTTGTATGCCTATCAGTATCTGCATTGTGCCACTGTCAGTGCTAATGCCACAGGAGGGTGGAGAAAGGAGAACCTATTTTCCTCTGAGGGCTACACTGTAGGTACCACCTCTCAGTCACAGAGAGAGAGAGAGAGAGAGAGAGAGAGAGAGAGAGAGAGAGAGAGAGATCATTGCCTGTGCTTTTGGTGTTCAGTAGAACATTGCTGGAATTGAAAATTAATACACACACAGATGGGCATACATACACACACACACACACACACACACACACACACACACACACACACACACACACAGCATAAGCATTAAGCATTAGCATTATCAGTGAATATAGATACGTGAGTGAATATAGACCATTATATTTGACAGGCTTTAACAGGACAGGATTAAGTCCACTGGACTTGTCATGGTCCATAGAAGAAGTTACGTATGCTGACTCTTTTTGATTTTTATTTTGTTTTATTTTGAGCCCTGACGTCTTTCTCTCAAAAGGAATGACTCATTTATTGCAGACGCCTGCTACCAAGCCATGCAGACCCTATGGGTGTTGTTGTTGGTCCTGTGAAAAGACAGTTGACTCCTGACTCCTGAAACTTTTCCATGAAGGTCTATTTGTGACCACATTGACCCCGAGTTCTCTGCTCAGCTGAAGTCTGACCAGCCTCAGACAGGGTGGATAGAAGCCCCTCCGCAGCGCACAGACAAAAGTGACCACCGCAGACAGTGCCCCTCATTCAAAGGCCTGGGCAAGCCCACTACTGGATCCGCAACAGTGACCTTATGTAACCTGGCTGTGGCCAACTTGTTTTCATGTGCGCGGATGAGCCATTGATGAGCCATTGGACCTCGGTGACACAATGGAGAATAGACGCGACTGTCTCGCTGTCTTCCCTGGCCAGCCAAACTGTTGCGTGAACCACAGAGACCATCGAGTCTTCGTTAAGTTTGCCCAATGGAGCACGCTAGCCTGTGAGCTCGGGCCAAATGGTCAGGGCATCTGAGGCCAGAGGCCTGTGAGCACAGTGTTCTCACTGGAACTGGACAAAGGCGATGCCAACCAGCCACACACAGGACATGGCCATACTGATGACCTGATGTGCCTTATCTATCTATCTATCAGGTGCACAAGCACAACAGATGGATTTTGTTTAATGTTCTGTTTTTGTTGAGGATGGTATAGTCAAGTCAAGGGTCAAGGGTCAAGGTAACTTTTTGTCTCCGAGGGGCAATTGCACAGCCAGCAGACAAACATAGGACAAGACACACAACAATACATAAAAACATAAATACCCACAGGATCTAACACAGAAATAAAAATAAATATAGTTAAAACAGTTCTGGCAGATTGTTTAAAATGGGAAAATGGAAGTCGGGATAAAAGAGTTTCTGAGTCTATTGGACCTGCATATGGGCATGGAGTACATACTTAAAGAGTTAAAATGGAATAAGCATTTGACATATAACCTCTGCCAGCTCCTCCCTGCCCTACTCCCTGTAGGTCTCCTCCATTGTCCAACTGAGTTTGCTGTAGTGGGTCTCCAAACCTCCTCCATTGTTCAACTGAGTTTGCTATAGTGGGTCTCCAAACCTCCTCCATTGTCCAACTGAGTTTGCTGTAGTGGGTCTCCAAACCTCCTCCATTGTCCCACTGAATTCACTGACGTACAGTAAGTGGGTCATCACTCTCAGGCAGGCAGAATTTGCACTGTTCTGTCGACATGGTAACGGCACTGGTCGATTAAACATGCACAGATGAATCAGTAAAGAGATGGAAGCCTTAGAGATACCTGTGTGTGTGTGTGTGTGTGTGTGTGTGTGTGTGTGTGTGTGTGTGTGTGTGTGTGTGTGTGTGTGTGTGTGTGTGTGTGTGTGTGTGTTTTGTGTGTGTGTGCATGTCTGTTTGTGTATGTGTGTGTGTTTGTGTGTTTGTGTGTGTGTGTGTGTGTGTGTGTGTGTGTGTGTGTGTGTGTGTCAGGGGGGTTGAAAATGCTAAATGTTTTGTGTTAAAAGTTGAGTATTCCAAAGCTCCTGGGATACCCAGACTGCATTCTCTCCGCCTCTCTGCAGTGAAGAGAGTCAGTAACATTATGACCATTATTGAAGTCCTGGCCACACTCATCCCAATTTCACCACTTACCATAAGTGCACCTGCACTATTCAAGTTGAGTGCCATTCAGTCAAAACTGAATTTTCAACACATTGTGTAAAGCAACCAAATACTGTAATACCTGCTATCATTCTGGTATGGATGACTGGCCATTGTCTCTGTGGTACCTGTGCTCTTTCAGCTGAATGTATGTTCATGTTCTGTCTGAGCTTTGTGTGTGTGTGTGTGTGTGTGTGTGTGAAAAAAGAAGGCTTCAATTTTCCACCAGCTCCTGTATTGAGGTGGCATGCCTGCTCTTTTCTTGTCCTCCGAGGTAACCATTAGATAATTATGACCTCTGACCCCCAGGGAATACAGCCCCCCATACCCCTTCAGTGGCTGTGGACAGATGGAGAGAGTGAGTGTGAGATGGGACTGGAGGGAGGGAGGGTGCGATGGAGGGAGGACCTTAACAGTGGGGTGGGGTGAGTGAGAGGGAGAGAGAGAGAGAGTGGGGGGGAGGGGATGAGGAGGGGTGGGTCGAGAGGTGGTCCCTTTGTCACCGGGGAGACGCCTTCTGCCGCGTGCTGTGCACTCACATGACGGGCGGCTGCTGCCTTCCATCTGAGCCCAGCGAAACAGGGTCATGGCATATCAGCACTGCACGGCCTGTGGTGCTGTTGGTTCACACAATGACTTTAATGGGCCGTTTTATTAGCTTGCTGCAGAAACAGCGGTTGTGGAGCAATAAAAAGAATGTTGAAGGAATATGTGTATATTTAGAAAAAAAATGTCTTGTATGTATGTATGGGTATATTTTTTTGGTGCAATAATGTATATATAATACCATATGCTATAATGCAACCCACATGCGCAAAGCATACAACACAGGGGTATAACATATCAGTACCTCGACACACACACACACACACACACACACACACACACACACACACAAACACACACACACACACACACACACAGAAACACATACACAGAAAAACAAATACACACACGCACACACACACACACACACACACACACACACACACACACAAAACACATAAGCACACATACCCATTGGCCAAAATCCTTTCAGTGCAATGGTACAGCATGCAAGTGATGGAGGCAGACAGACAGAGATGAACAGGAGTGAAGGAAGGGTGAGGGAGGAGAGGAGAGATGGAGGGTGAGAAAAGAGAAGACGGCAGTGAAAGGAGGAGAGGAGGAGAATGAGATGAAGATTAGCAGAGTGAGAAAGATGAATGGATAAAGAGAAAGTGACAGAGAGAGATGGGGGTGCGCTGTTCAGATAGAGAAAGAGAGAGAGAGAGAGAGCGCACGAGAGAGAGAGAGGGAGGGAGAGAGACAGAGGGAGGGAGGGATAGAGGGAAGCGGCTGCAGAGGAGCTGCGGTTGAATAATTGATGGTGATGGCAGGCACCTCTCCGAGCGGCGTAGCGCTGGGCTCTAAATTATGGATGAGGCCCTCCTGTATACGCACTCACTCCTCTCCTCCCCCTCAGCCCGTTTGTCCTGCTTTAACAACACCGGCTCCATCAGGACGTGTAAACGCTAGACCAACGCAACCCTTCCTAAAGACCGCCCCCTCGGTGATGAGGCCCAGCAGCTCCAGAGAAGGGGGGGGGGAAGACAGGAAGACAGTGAGTGGATAAAGACTAGTGCTGAACAATCAAAATGATGGCCTAGCTGTCTTCTCCACTACCATGGTGGGAGCAGCGGAGCTTGGAAGAGAAAAAGAAATCATCTACAGGAAAAAGACATTAGAGTCATACAAGGCAAGACATGGGATACCTATGGTTGTTGGGTCAGAGAGTTGGAGGTACTAGGGTCAAGCAGCTGGTACAGTTTCCTCTTCTGTCGAAAGCGGCTCTACTGACATACATTAGATGGACTCTCAGAAACAGGGGCCCTTGGCTTTCAGGCCACTGATTCAATGTGCCTGATGCTCTTTAGACTCTGAATGGATTAAAGAACACATGGGCATCACACTGAGCCAGTTCTCCCAGCGCAGCGAGGGGGGTTTCTGATCACACCTGTGGGGGCAGCAGAGAAAGCCATACCGGTGCAGCATCCATCACTCAACTCAACACAGCTGATGTTTGTGATGCCTGACAGCGGACACTTCTGCCTTTTCTCCTAGCATACCTCTAGAGACATCGAGAGAAAGGGATGGAGAGAGAGGGGGGGGGGGGAGGGGGACGGAAAGAGGAGGAGATATTTCAGCAGAATGCTGATGCTTCTGTCTCACTCTCATCTTTGGTCCTAACATTTGCATTTGGTCAGTTGGACGAGCTCAGTGTTCTATTTCTCACACCTTATACTTGGCAATCACCATACAGTACAGTTACAACTATACTCTCCCAGACAGTTGTAATGTAGTGATAGTACAATTAAATAAGCACCCTTATTCTCCTCTAAACCTGCGAGTGCTGCAGTTTATGAGTGAGTGAGTGGGTCATAAAATGTTAAGCTTAAGCAGTAAAATGTCACCTAGTCTTTTAAGTGAGTCAGTACAAGAGTGTGCTGCACACAAACTATATCACTACTGTAGTACTTCACTGAAGTGCACCAATAAGGCTTTTAAGCTTGACTAGGTGAAGTTTAGTTCTTCTCAGACTCTTGGTCTCATGCCAGAGATTTGATGACCTCTGCTGTGGAGACCTGTTTGGTCTGCCACAATTAGTCCAGGTCGGCATCAGCTTATAGAAGCATGCAAAGCAATCAACACAATGTGTTTCTCTCATTCACACATTCTAATGAGTCTACCATGTTAGCAGCTCAATAGCTGTCAAGCCTCAGCGGGCACACTGGAGGGTAACCATGGTTTCAGTGCCTCCTCTCATCCTCTACTAAAAGCAGAACTTGAGTAACTGCAGCATCCTGACCTACCAAAGTGTGTTATTCAGTTCAACACCACCATTTGTGTCCCACATGTTTATACTATTTAACTAGTATTGTTATGCTGTATGCTAACTAAGTACCTGTTGTATGAAATGTTTTCTGTGGTTCTAACCAAGGGTAGATTAGTATCTTCATTAAGATACTGCACCTGCTGTAGTGCCACACTTTCATATAGCTCACTCAGCTGAGGTACATCGGACAAAGACTGACGCTATTTTAAGCTTTCGCTTAAGGATCTCTCCTTCCCTTCCCCTCCCCTCCCCTCCCAGTCATCCCAAGTGATACACCCTGCTTCCTTTTTTTCCGCGGGAAACTCAGTCAAGCAGCTCTTGTACGGTCCTGAGCCAACCTGCCCAAAACTGGCCGGGTGCTCCCTCACGAAGAGGGCTGGCAGTTTCCTCCCTCAGATTGCCTTAACAGCTTGGCTTGGCCAGCACTGGACGTTGCAGGGTGCCAGGCCGTGGCTGATCCCTAAGCCAGTTACAGGGACCCGAACCTGTTAAAGCATACGGGTCATGGTAGAGCGAAGGGGACATGTAATTGGCTGCTGGCATCACTGGGTTATATAAACACAAGCAACACAGTTAAGGCGGAAGGATCTTCGATCTAAATGACTGGTTAAATTACATGCAGACGTTGCCAGAATGACTGGCTGTGAAACTGTTAAAGGCGTGGTAAAGCAACAAAGACAGCAACCTCCTATGAAGTGTAAAAACATTTTCACCATTTTAATAACTAAATAGTGTTTTATATCTATTCAGTGTCTGAATGAGATGGGTTCACTGGGAACTTCCCATCTGGCTATACGCTGAATAGGCTTTTTTGAAGGTTTTTTTATTTTCGCCTAAATTTGACTGCTAGCCACAATGTAGACGTACAGTTGAAAGAGAGCCAGCAGGCAGCCTGTTCGACCCACACAGCAGGTGTGGTTGTGCAGTCTCATTTGGTCAGGACAGTACTCTTACTGTAGACCTCATCCATTTTTGGTGCAAAATCAAAAATATACCAAAATGGACTTTTCTGCCTGCCCTATTGTTCCTTGCCCCTGCTGTGATCATTTGAGAACAGTCAGAATAAACAGGCTAATTTCATATTGTATCTCATTGTTCCATTGCACCTCTGTTGTGTAATGGTGGGGGGAACCTAATTCAGATGATTGCTGTGTTGTGCCTGTCGTGTCCTTAACAAGATGCTTGAAGAGAAGGCAACAAAGTCATTTGATTTTACCTTCACAGCCTTGTTAGTGCATGACTACTTGGCTTGTGGGGATTTGTCTTTGTGTTCTAATTACATGGCACAACTAAATAGCCAAAAAAATCAGGTTTATCTTTAGTTTACCTTTAAAAAGGTCACCCCGTCCAGTTACATTATCATGTTGTCAGATGCAACCCACAGGCATTTGAATACAAAAACGGAATAAAAAAAAAAACAGGAATGCTTCTGAACAGTGATGCATTTGCAACCATGGAAACTCTGCATGTTCAGAAATAATGATGCAAAACATTAAGCCATGCTGCTCAAGAGATGTCAAGGGAAAATACATTTGGGATCTTACACTGGCAGCCCCCTGTGGTGATAGCATTGCGGGGGTTTTCAGGGCAGTACTGGTGCATTATGGGATTTAAATGCTTAAAAAAGGTAGCCAATGGGAGAGGGAAATATGTTTCACCCTTGCATGTTCTGATCATGTAGCAACATTTAATTTCAATCATTTCCTCTTGTGTCTCTGCTAGCAAGGCACTTCATATTGACAGGGTTGAAGTAGCCTCTTGGCTATTCGACTGAAGATTGAGTAATGATGGCTTAAGAAAGACAGTATGCAGTTGTCAATGCAAGGGCTCCTACCCTTGCTGGCTCCTTTAGGTTTCATTGTGTAGGGCTGTCAGAGACTGTGAGGAAGTGATAGCACAGCTTCTCTGCCTATCAGCAGGTCTACTCCTCAACAGACACGCCAAAAATGTGCTTGCGCAAGGGAGAGTATTTTATGTGTGTGGGTATTTTCCTCTCTCTCCCACCCCCCTCTCTCACTCTCTCTCTCCCTCTGTCTATGTGTGTGTGTGTGTGTGTGTGTGTGTGTCTGGCATTAAACAAAAAGTGGCACTATCCTGGGCTGTAAATCAGAATTATGGCTTGAGCAAACGGAACACTAATTGTAGATGTCCCAGTCTCCATAACTCACAGGGTTCAAGGCGGAGCGTAATTTCTGTCCTGTGTACCTGTTAGCTCCATGGCATTTATGGAGCCGTATTTGGAGCCTTTTGTGATCCATCAGGCACAAGCCGCCATTGGAGACACCCAAACTGTTTGCTGAGGAACGCCTGTCAGGATTAATGACAAGGTGTACAAACACAGTCGACACATCACCATGCTATCACTCACATGCACACACAGCAGACAGCAATTACTACAGCGGTACCAATAACTCCATGAGATGACAAGTGGATGTAGGATCAGTTTGCACAAGATGCAACAGAACCGAATAAAGAAATACATAAACAAATGAAAACCAAAAACATACAGGAATGGGGCATTTAGCCAAGATAACATTGCTCCTTGAATGATGACATATTATGTTAATCATTTATCTCATATGATCATATGTTTACAATCCTCTCGTCCAGGCGAGCCAGTGGAAATAACCACTAGTGGTGGAGTAGTCTGTGCTCTGGTCAGTCAGATGAGTGAGGGCCTGCTGTGAGATGAGGTGAGAGGGGGACTGCCACCCTGGAGTCTCTGCCCTTAAAGTAAGGCATCCCGTGCACCAGCGGCCGGCTCCAGAGGTGTCGTATCTGTGGTGGCCCGTCACACAGGCCCATTACTGGTGATGGTGCTGCTGTTTAGTATTCCAGTCAGCTCTGGCGAGGGCTGCGGCTAACCGTGCGTGTCAGGCAGACTGCCTCTGACTCACAGCACTGAGGAATGGGAATGGCGCCGCCAGCCAGCCGTCCAACAGTCCAGAGGAGGATCCGCAGACTCGAGAAAAAAAGAGGAGGTGGGATGGGTGTGAAATCAACCACACATACTGTAGACAAGACAAGAAAATAATACATTTGAACAAACTCTCCCTAAGCAAGCCTTCAACTTGGTTTGGAGATGTTTGTTGAGTTCCAAATTTCATTTACTGGGTAGAAATTGAGTTTTTCTTCTCCCAGTGTGAGAGAGGCTTTATAGGTAGAGCTGGGGCAGGGTAGAGTGAGTTAATTTGCCGTTCACACTGATGCAGGCAGCACTCAGTTCAGTGGACATGGATACATCCATTACTGTTCATAATATAAAGTCATGCAGAGTTAATAAACTCATTGCCAAAGGAAATTAGTGGCTATGGGTATTATGTTTGTGTTGCTATTATTTTCACATATGGCAATTTTTCATGCCAACAGCCATAGTAAACACATGAGTCCCTCACTGTGCTGTACCAATAGATAATTAAATCAGTAGACAAGCTAAAGGCTAATTTCACAGTTGGATGGATCACAATGAAGGGCTTAACCATACAGGAGTGTGTAGTAACAAATCAACTGGGCCATCAACACAGAGAAACTTCCAGAACATTGTGGATTCAATTGGCCTGTACTTGTTGATAAATGCATCGAGAGAACAAGGTCTCTGCCATACAATTATGAGGGGTGTGCTGTGGATCTTTAAAAAGATAAACAATATGTTTAATTCACAGAATATTTTCCAAAGATTCAAAAGTGGAACAAAGTTCCATGACTACCTTTAAAATTAGTTCCCAACGTTTCCTGTTGGTCATTGGTTGGACGTCCAGTGTAGAGTCTACATCATCACTGGACGGCCAGCTACAAGTACATTGTAGACCATTGCACTCAGAAGGAAAGCTACACTTGCTATAGAGGTAGGTTGGTTGGTACAGTAGGTTAGCTGGGGGAGGATTAATCTAGGCTGAAACCATGCTTGCTATAGAGGTAGGTTGGTTGGTACAGTAGGTTAGCTGGGGGAGGATTGATCTAGGCTGAAACCATGCTTGCGCTCCATTCGGATGTACACCCTCCTTAGAACATCATGGATCTGGATTTACTGTAAATGACTGTGCATTTACATGACTGTCTATTTACATGATATGACCATTGAAATGTCACTGTGAGTAGTATGTATATATTTAGTATATTGAGATAATGTTGATTAAGGCACCAGGCGAGATCAGAATTATCGGATATTTTGGCACAGGACTGTGCCTAGGCGCTATTTTTTACTGTAATGTGTGCAAACAACTCCAGTGTTATTAGTTAAAGTTCCCTGGCAGGAGTGCCTAACATGTCTTCTTCTTCACTTCCCTCCTTTCACTTTCCTCCTAAGGGGCAGAAGTTAGAGAATTACCATTTTAATGAGTTTTTGCTCAGGTGCATGCAGCCTGGACCTGTGGGCTGAGCCTCAGATATGGGGCTGTGCTGATAAACAGAGAGAGATACAGAGAGAGAGAGAGAGAGAGAGAGAGAGAGAGAGAAAGGAACTGAGAGAGAGAGAGAGAGAGAAAAGGAACTGAGAGAGAGAGAAAAAGGGACTGAGAGAGAGAGAGAGATAGTGAGAGGTGCTGCAGCCACCCTCATGGGGAAATAATGCTCAAGCAGCTAGCACAGCCTTGCAAGCCTGGATGTCCAGCGCATACTGTGTGTGTGTGTGTGTGTGTGTGTGTGTGTGTGTGTGTGTGTGTGTGTGTGTGTGTGTGTGTGTGTGTGTGTGTGTGTGTGTGTGTGTGTGTGTGTGAGTGAGTGTGTGAGTGTGAGTGTGTGTCCATGTCTGTAAGTATTCATCTGAACATGCTCTGACCATGGCATATGTCAGTGTCAGTAAGGCCTTGCTAAACGCTGATTGCCCATCAGAGGGCCTGTCTTTGTGCCATCATTCGGCCATGACCACAGAGAGAGCTGCCTCTGACATTGTTTTAACGGGCAGTCCAGGGGTCTGTAGAGCTCGGGGGGCTCTAACCAGCCTGGACAGGGTCCTGTCTGTGAGACACAGACAGTTGGCTCTGACTAACCCAATATGTATGGGATGGGATGGGATGGGATGGGCTGTGTGTGTGTGTGTGTGTGTGTGTGTGTGTGTATGTGTGTGTGTGTGTGTGTGTGTGTGTGTGTGTGTGTGTGTGTGTGTGTGTGTGTACCTTTTGTCCCGCAGTCCCCAGACAGAGAACATGGGATGTAGCTGCCTCCTGCTGGGACATCTGGCTTAGTCAATTGTCCAGTCCGGGGGGTTCGGAGTTGAGGGGTGGTGTCAGATGATAGGGAGGGGGATGTCTGCGAGGATCAGCAGGGGTTATCTGCAGAGCTCACTGGGAGAGGGGTACGGGGTGGGCATATACAGTATGAGAAAGAATCAACACGGTATGGGAGGGCACCCCGATAGGTCTACGATGGGGGAAGGCAATGTGTTGGAAATCCAGTTGAAAAAAAAAACACAATATTTTTTATCATATCAAAAACATATTTTTTATCATTCATAGAGGAGTAGCACCAATCCATCAGTGAGTCGGCCACCATCTTCTCTGGTTGGTGCTTGATGGCGTGTTTATTCTAATGGAAAAATGTAATCATCATCAGTAAGGCATTCAGTCATCTCCTCTCCATCGCGCTGCGCTGTGTGTAATAGTAAATAAACACATCACATTAGTGTTGGAGTCCAGACTGCTCTGTCCTCAGTGCCTGGCTGCCTGAATCCATTTTGAGAGAGTGCATAGTGAGTTTTCCATCTTTTTTCCCTCCCTTCATTGATTAGGTAATTCAGTTGCCTGTTTTATTGCCTGCAAATGGCTGACAATGGCTTTCGTGAGTTCAGTCCTGGGGGCATCCAATTGAATGAAAACCTCTCGGACTCTTTCCAGCAGTGTTGTGGAATGAGGACATGTACGTGGAGTGGTGCAGTAACATTAGCATTCTAGCCTGGCCAGACAGATTGCGCTGAAATGATCAGTGCAGCGTTCAGCTCATGCTCTGCCTCAGAGGTGCAGCCTTACTAGGAGAGCAAGTGCCTAGTTTCTTTCTGGTACCGCTGTCGTTGCTGACAGCTATTTAATTCCAGATCTTAAACTATGTAAATCTGCACACGAGACAGGACACTTAACATTCAGATCTTCTTTCGCCATCCTGTTCTTTGAGCGCTGCGCCTATTGTGGCTGGTGCACCCTGTAGACTGGTCAGCTGATATGATCTAGCACCTGTTAAAAGAGAGCGACGGCTGGCTAATGACTTCATGTTCTTGGATCCAGACGATCTGAGCGGCGGAAGCCGGCTTTTCTGCTGACAGACTGTCCCAGCAGGCCATTGATCTGAGATTCCTGGCCCACTGGGATCAAAGCGCACAGACGGCCAGCCTCTTCATTAATCTGACACAGGCCCCACGGCTCTGGAGGCCCACTGCCTCTTAAACATGCCACTGGGAAGCCATACCTGCTCCCACTCCGCATAATCAATGCAACTGAAAACCACTGGGATCATAACCAGATGGCTGTGGTGTGTGTGTGTGTGTGCGTGTGTGTGTGTGTGTGTGTGTGTGTGTGTGTGTGTGTGTGTGTGAGAGTGTGGTGGTGTGTGTGTGATGTAGATTGTGATAGAGACAGAGACTTGTGCAGTGCTATACTGACATCAACACCAAAGGATTGCAATGTTGGTGTGAGGTAGCATCTAGTATCACCAACATGCCAGATCCTACACACAAGACAGTGCATCTATTTCTAATATGTTCATTCACATGATTTTCTGGGTTATCTTGCTGAAGACAGAGTGGGGTGGGGAGACTGAGTTGGTATAGCTGACTTCTATTCTCTCCCTCTCCACTTCACAGACATAGCCATTCCCAAAGGCGTTGGAAGTCTCTGGAGCGTTGAGGCAGTGGGCTTAGAGAGAGTTTCAGGCATTGTCAAGGTGAAGCGTAGGTGTGTATTTATTCAGCAACAGCTGGGCCTCCAGTGAAAGTGACATTCTCCACACTAGCTTAAACTAACAGCAGGTCCATAGCGGTGTCTCAGCACAAACAAGCTGACACTGCCCTGAGATTTTAATATCAAGTAATAGCTAAGACAGGAGGAGCTACAGGAAATCTCAGCGTCTGGCAGACCAAGGCAGGGATATAACCAAGGGAGACTTATGACGGTCCAAAAGTAGAAATGTTATTTTGTTTTATTTGGTTTAGTTCTGTTACTTGGTGTGTGTGTTGGTTGTCAGTTTTGACGAATGTAAGAACCCGTCTTCTCCTTTTTTGAGATAAACTTGCTGCCCAAGTCACTGTCATATGGGGGTAAAAGTGATTGTGTTTTTTTTTTGTTTTTTTGCTCAGCACATCCAAATAACATCAGTTCCTTCCGGCTTCCGCTGGACGCAGACACTGTTATCAGTTATCATCAGTGAAAAATTGATAGGACACATCCTTTACCCCGGTAATCTGTTCCAAATGTGGCATGCTCTGGCTGGGTCCTGGGCGCTTTGTTTTGCGCTTCTCCGCTCTGTTTACGACAGTCCATAAATCTTGGCTTCCCTGGTCCGAGTGTTTCTGTGGCCTCCATTTGCAGCCTACAATGTCAGATCAATACTGTTTGCACGCTACGTATTACGGACATAAATCTGTCAGCTGAGCCTTTATGATTGGTTGGACTGACAGTAAACTTCCTGCTCACTGACAGCAGCGTAGATGGATTGCAAGTGGGGTCAAGCAGGGATATGCCCCCCAAACTTCCTCCACATGAGATTGCATACAGTGCAAAGAAAAAAAGTACTTAATTATATTTGTTTATTTATTATCGGCTTGTACGAAACCACTTACTAGACCCGATCTGTTGTCAGAAACTTCAACTAAGGCCAATGCTTGAGTGTGTATATGCTCAACCTTATTGTGTAAACAACCCCTCCTTCCTTAGTGAGTCTAAACGTAGCTGTGCTTGCTGTGCCCTCTCTGTGCACAGGGTGCCTGGAGTGCTGCATCAAATGCCTGGGGGGCATCCCGTACGCATCACTCATCGCCACCATCCTGCTGTATGCCGGCGTGGCCCTGTTCTGTGGCTGTGGCCATGAGGCCCTCTCAGGGACCGTCACCATCCTGGAGAACTACTTTGAGATGGTCAAAGGCCCCGTGGAGTCTCTGGACGTGTTCACCATGTAAGTTCATCTCTTAATTATATCAGTTACTGTATATTTGATGTTTGTTTATGTTTATGTTTATAATATGGTATTGAGCAGACGCTTTTGTCCAAAGCAACTTACAATGACATCAATAAACATTACAATTACATGTATGTTAGATTTAACAGTTTTTAATACAATCAAATAGACTAAAAAATGACATTATTATTAGACTTAACAGAATAATGATAATAACCATAAACATATACTCATGGTAACTGTAAGGAAAACTGAATTAGTTGCATAGTATAACAAAATATAAGACAAAATGTGGAATGTTAACTTTTAAGATCACAACATATTGATTGTCATGTGGTATTTACATACCATACAATCACAGTTTGATCTGCAGTGTTGCAAACAGCTGCTGTGGTTCTACAACCACAGAGGCGGTCAGGTTTCAGAGAGGGAAAATGAATCCAGCAGAAACACTGACTGATGTGCTTTAGACGATAGCAGCGATGATGTGTCTGACCCATATCAGGCTACAGAGACACTCGGTTGGCTGACCTCTTTGCCAAATGCAGTGGATAATTACTCTGCCCTTTTTAGAAAGACACTTTCTCTGGCAAGAGGTGACACATATCACAGTGTGTAAGATCGATGAACCCTCTTGTGTTAAACTGGAGGACCTTACATTCTCCAGGTTAGTGCCCTGCTACAAAATCTCAATATCCCCAAAGTGGATTATTTCTAAAACTATAAACTTGAACGCATCATTTTTTATAAGGTGGTAGGGTGAACAGCTGATTTTATTGGTCCTCCCTGGACTAAAGAAAGGACTTTGAAAGACTCAGATGCTTTGTGAAGCAGTGTGGAGTGCAAGAACTAAACCATGTTAACCAAAGCTGACATATGATGAATTATTCAACCTGACACAACCACCTCTGCCACATTAGTGAGACTCATTTGTGAAAGTGCAAATTGAAGTTGTTCATGCAGCAATATTATCAAAAATAAAACTGATTGCCAAATGGAGTGTGTCAGAACAAAAAATGGATGCATCGTTTTTAAGATGGTACATGGTAGTATTTTGCAATAAGGTATTATTTTACAGTACCGGTATATAATTAAGCTATGGCTAAATGATTTGAATTTGGGTTTAGCATAAAAGCTTATTTCTGTTGACTTCTTGCCTGCCTGGTATGGAGTAAGGCTACTGTGACAGGTGCTGCCTAAGAATATGAGTAAGGACATTTTCTCCTGACGCAGCAGCACACACACACACACACACACACACACACACACACACACACACACACACACACACACACACACAGGCTAAGATTGATTTTCCGGGGATGGTGTGTGACGTGTTGGCGAGAATCCCACCCAGGGAATTAAGCCGTCTGAAATCACTCCAGGTCGCCCGCCACACACCTGCTCACCGGAACTCTGCTTGTCCACAGTGGCAGAGAGCCGCTGATATCCGGAGACTGGGGCGTGATACAGGAGCTGGGCCCTGGTCTGTATCCCAGACCTCCTAAACCGGAACAACCATTACAGACTAAAATTAATACAATTCACACAATCCAGCTATAATACTTATGTACAGTAAGCTCTGACAATAAAGAGAATAAACACATATTTGACTTGGATTTTTTTTTTTTTTTTTTTTTTTTTTTAAGACATCCAAGACAGGAATAGCAAAGTTTGTTGTATTTTGTACATCTTCACCTTAGCTGTAGCAACATTTCTTCTTTTTCTAAAAGCCTATGGCTGCATTGTTGAATAATACAGTCTGGGGTATTTCAGAGAGGAGCATAGTGACAACCCAATTTAAAGGCTTTTGCTAATCTGCTTCATTAAAAACAGAAATAAGCACCAATATGACAGGCCCAAATACATCCCTTGTCAATTAAAGACTTCCTCTAGAATTTGGTGCCGTGAAATGTCATTAGTGTCAGCTAAGTTCCGCTACAGCTGCTTACTGAAATGGCTTCACCTCCGGGCATTCACTCTCTCCACCCGCTCCTTCAGGATTGACATCTTCAAGTATGTGATCTATGGCGTGGCTGCTGCTTTCTTCGTGTATGGAATTTTGCTGATGGTGGAGGGCTTCTTTACGACCGGAGCCATCCGCGACCTGTATGGAGACTTCAAAATCACCACCTGCGGACGTTGCGTCAGTGCCTGGGTAAGCAGGAACTCATTAGGAGATGACTGACCAACAGTCAGTAAAGGTGCTAATTTAGGTGCTAATAAGGGATAAATAAATCGGAAATAACAAGAGCAGTTTTGTTGTCGGCTGTCTGCAGTGAGCGGTCTGTTACTCCCTATCAGTAATGGATCTTTTGTTTCTCAGTTCATCATGCTGACCTACATCTTCATGCTGGCCTGGCTGGGGGTGACGGCCTTCACCTCGCTCCCCGTCTTTATGTACTTCAACATCTGGACCATCTGTCAGAACAGCACCATCAACGAGGGAGCCAACCTGTGCCTGGACCTGCGCCAGTTTGGTATGCATCCTGCCACAGCAGCCTAGTGCTACACCAGTTATAATCACCCCCGCTTTGGCACTGGAGCGCAAAGTGGGGAGTTGCATTCAGTTCATAAATGAAATATTATTTTATTTATTTGTTTGTGTTTTTTCACTCTTGGATAGAGCACCCACACCGTGGGTTTCTGTATTCTCGAGGCTCGGCGGTGTTTTAAGCCCCCACGTCGACTTCAAGGCAAGGCTGCAACCGCCAACTTCAAGGCACCTAACCCTAACCCTAACTTTAACCCTTACTCTAGCCCTTGCCTAACCCTGTAGTGCCTTCCATGCAGCGCTACCTGGAAGAAGACGTTGGGGGCTTAAAACACTATTGTGCGTTCTCGGATATTGAAAACAATATTCAGATAGATTGTTGAGCCTGTTCTGAATTACTAAGCCATGCTTCTGCAGATGCTCAGTAGAACCTGGTCTTCTTTCGCAGGCTAAGTGAACTGACAAGTCTCTCTGGTTTGTAGGCATTGTGACTCTTGCTGATGACAGGAAAGTGTGCACCAACTCAGACAAGTTCAAGTTAATGTGTGAGTCGACTGAGGTGAGTGGGCCTGGCTGAGATGGACCTCTTTCATACATAGTAGACAGTCAACTTATAGTACATATACCTCCACATTTATCTCTCTGTCTTCCTCTCTCTCTCTCTCTCTCTCTCTCTCTCTCACACACACACACACCTCTTTCATCTTTTCTCTCCTCCTGATGTGTGAGTGTCATAAAACTCCCTCAGCTGTGACTGGCTGCTTGAGGTTACTGTCTCCAGTCAGAGTGAGCACCTGCAGGTACAGGGCAGTAAGAGAGAGCACCATGATACTCCAGCTGAGAAGCACTCCCCTATGCCCCTGTGACTTCAAATGCATGCCTTGCAGCCTGACTATAATATGTACCATGATGCTGTAAAACACAAAAGAATACAGCATACACCTACCTTTATTGGACATCTAATCTGACAAATGACTCTTTAGAGTAAGTTACACGATTATAAAAAGTGGATTACTTGCAGGCTCTGAGGAAAAAATCTGTGCCATTCTATTAGCATTCACTGAGGCAGTTCTTGTGTAAAGGTCAGTTGTTGACTCCTTTGTGTTTGTTTTTGCCTTGCAGCTGGACATGACATTCCACCTGTTCATTTGCGCTCTCGCTGGGGCCGGTGCTGCAGTCATTGCAATGGTGAGGGCAGCCATCTTATCCTTCCTGCTTCCTATTTGGGGCAGTGGTAGTGTAGTGGTTAAGGAGCTAGGCTAGCGTGCAGTAGCCTAAAAGTTGTCGGTTCAATTCCCGGCTTCCACCGCAGTGCCCTTGAGCAAAGCACTTAACCCCAAGTTGCTCTGGGGACAATGTAATCCTTTGTATAGAATTGACATATGTAAGTCTCTTTGGTCAAAAAGTGTCTGCTAAAAATATAATGTAATGTAATGTCATCTAATCTAGCGAGCTGACCAGACCACTGGGGAGGGTCTTTTCTCCCTGAAAACAAAAGGGACAAGAGACCTTATCAGATCTGTTGATATCAGGGTTATGTTGCATGTCACAGTCTTAGTCCCTGCTGCACCAGCAGCTTTGAATATCCTACAGTATATACCACACGTCAGTCTCACCACTGCTTCGTATGATATGAGCAGTGTGGGGGACCCAGGACACAATACTACCAGCAGTGTTCCATATCAAGCTCTGCTTTGAAGCACAGATATCAATAGCCCTAGGATATAATTATCAAACAAGCACATTCTCAAACAAGCATTCATAATAAAGGCTAATAGTTTTGGATTAATTGTTTTAAGTCATGTCTTTAGATGTCTTAAGGGAATGAATGCACCGTGTCTCTTATCGGTAAGAGTGTAGTGTGTACTTGGGAGGAGTGGCCCTGCTCTGTGTGCTTGCTGTGTAATGGAAGGACACTGTAGCTACATGAGGCTTCATTAATGAACAAAAGCAGAGGATGCAGAGGTAGATGGAGAGCGAGAGGGAGAGAGATGGAGAGGTGGAGAGGTGGGGTGGGGGGTGAAAAATGAAGCAGGGAAGGGGGGGAGTTTGGGAGGGAGCGATGTTCGGCATTGGAAATGCATGGGGCACAGTTGCCATGGAAACTGGGAGAGAAGACAGGAGTGTGTTGAATGCAGGGCACGTAGATGGCGAGGGATCATATAGGCTACGGCTATAGCTATAGGTCCAAAAAAAGAACATGTGCAGACGTATAAACTTTTAGGTTACAGGAATATAAATGTGGAAAAGCATACATTAATTTCAGATAGCCTCGAAGCTATCCGTCATTCAATAATGAATATTGTTTGTTAGAAGCAACAGCTTTGGCATGGCTCAAAACAATTTAGTAGACATCATTTTCCATCTAAATCAGGCAATTATCATTAGAGGTCTAATTGCCTTCTCAACAAACCCTACTTAGCCCTTTAGGGCGTCGTTAAAGGAGAGAAAAGAAAATGTTTTCCCTTGCAGTGATTGATGTGGCAGGAGTGGTCAGGGGCTTTCAGCAGACCCGCAGTCAGTGGCTGAATGTTTTGTACTGCCACCTTCTGGCTGCTTTGCGTATGTGCATAAGGGTGTGAAACACACATATAGCCATTCATCTCTCTCTGTGTGGAGCAGGAGCAGCTTAGTTGCTAAAACCACATATACTCACACAAACACATATCAAGCAGTTTTATTACTAGCACACTTGTAGATTATAGGTCTGGATATATCCCATACAGTTAAAGGAACACTACAACTGCAAAAGATGACTGAAGATCCAAGGATCAAAATAGCACCTAGAGATAACCTGAAATGAATGGCGCATTAAAATATAATGAAAGTTGAAAGATGGCGCAACAGCTGTGCTAGATGTACGCTTAATTATTTAATTACATCATTACATGTTATGGGTGCAGTGCTCAGCTCTGCAGATTAACTTAGTTTTTGAATAGCAGTGCCACCCAGTGCTGAGTACTGGTATTGCAGCTCTTGTAAGTATGCTGCCTCTTACAGCAGCTAGACAGGGTGAGAATACTGTATCAACTCTCCAGAGTCAATATCTATTGGTTCTTTGGATTTGTATCAGACAAGGGTGCAATAGTCAGAGACAGTCTTCAGAAGGTTTTGGTCTCATTATTATATTTGAGCTGTGGTTGGCAAACCCATTGAAGGCCTTTTGCTTAGCCTATTCTGAATATAATGCTTACAGACAGCAGTGAAAATTGAATCATACCCCTGTCTCTTTCTCTCTCCTTACTGTCCATCTCTGTTGTTTGTGGTGGATAGGCGGCTTGCATCGCGGCCCTCGTCCGCAATTATGTCACCCTGGCCTCCCAGAGCTTGGGGAAGTACTGCACCCGATTCTGAGAGGACCGTCACTGAGTACTGAGCGCTGTGAGCCAAGATAGCCTCCTCTGACGCACTGGCCATCAAGAGACTATGTCCATCCACGGGGGTGTACAATAACTCGCTTTACTACCCTTTAATAACCACACTACATACAGTAGTTGCCTGGCCCCCAGCCAAGAACACATGCTGTGGCCTGGCCTGTCTGTAACTGCCCCTTCCTACGTAACGGTCAAAAGCAAAACTACAGAAGACACAACTAATAAAAGCTGATAATTAATCTACAATGTTTATACAATTTGGATGACTGGATAATGGTGCTTTGGTGTTATTAATGATTACTGGAAACTAATAACGGTTAATGGTTTATACCCTAATAATTCCATTTATGTGTGCGCAGGATGCCGTACAATCTCTCTCTCTCTCTTTCTTTCTCTCTCTCTCTCTCTCTCTCTCTCTCTCTCTCTCTCTCCCTGATAATCCTCTAACCATTCTAACCACTGTGCTCCCCCAGGTCCACTACCTAATGGTGCTGTCCGCTAACTGGGCTTATGTGAAGGACGCTTGCCGGATGCAGAAATACGAGGACATCAAGTCCAAGGAGGAGCAGGAACTGCACGACATCCATTCGACTCGCTCTAAAGAACGGCTGAACGCCTACACATAAAGCACATCTCCATACTGACACGTACAAAAGACATGCACACAAAAACACAGACACACGTGCACACACACACGCATGCGCCCCCTTTCCTGCACACACATGGACACAGAAAGACACACATACATAGACATCTGCACTTGCTATAGTCTCTGTTATTGTTTGCCTGGGTGAATAGGGGTGGTGTGGGTGGGTCGGGTGAATGTCTTTCACTTACTTTTGTGCTTACGGGTGTGACAGAGAATGTTGGTCGTCCAGTGCTTCCTCCGTGGCCACCTGTCTGTCTGGTCTCGGAGGTCGTCCAAGTACTTCCTCCATGGCTACCTGTCTGACTGCCCTTCACTTATATCGGGGATTTGAGATTTGCTTTTTGTTTCCTATTTCTTCTATGTCTTACACCAAGTCTTTCTTGTGGTTTTCCTTCAGATTTTCTCTTTTTCTCTACCTCCCATTCATTTTTTGTTCTCTCCATACCAGAGACGGCACACTTTTCCTGAAAGCACACAATGTGAGTTGGTCACTTTCATTAGGTCATGGCTTAATTTCACGCCAATCTGAAGTCCATACAGTTTTCACTTTATTTCAACCTTGGTTAAAGCTGACAAGTTAATGTGACACCACTTTTTTGGACTTTTTTTTTGGGACTGATTTTTGAGGGTCCTCAAACACATTTCAAACAGGGCTCCACTCCTACATTCACACATTTTCCCCTCTTTTTCGTTTCTTTGTGACTTACTAGACCAAAATGTGACCAAACTTGTATGATTTACAGGTAGAATTGCATACGCTTCCGAAAGGTAAGCACCAACAGTATAAACAATGTACAGATTCTTTTCCAGCAAATTCTTTATTGGTTGGGAGTGCCAGGGATTTTAAAAAAGTACCGTAAAGTGACTTTTTTCATACTGCTCTACTGTAGCTTGGCCTAACTGTCAGAACTATACGCTAGCTGTTAAGTGTTAACTGGAGCTGTGGTGCTTTGATTGATGCTTTGTCAATAACAGTGTTTGATAGACTGTGAAGTTGATGATCGCTTTACTGGTAAGTCATCAGGAAGGTGAGCGTGTTGGCGATGCTGAAGAGGTCAGATGAAAAAAATGGGGGAGCTATGATGTACTGGAAAGTCTGATAGATTGGCCTTCTAGGATTTGCCTTGGATAGACTCTGTAGATAATCGTTTTCTCATCCATTGCAAGCCATACTCACATGCAAATAACATTTTTATTATGGTATTTTTATTTCTACGTTTTAGCTGAACTTTTTTAACATTAAAAATAACCAGACATAAACTAGTCACTGCTCTGCACTGTATATACATATCTATATAAATATATACATATACTGTATGTCAAAACACTTCAGGTCATTTCATAGGAGCTTAACACATACACACACATCCCAGTGGTCAAAGTTGAGTGGTAATCTTGTGAGTATGTCCATTTCAGAGTTATAAGCTAACAAAAAGAAACTAAACCTAGTGGCAAGCTGACAAATCTACAGTACCATCTGGTCCCTCTGGTGCTTTTGGGAAAACATCTGAATATCACTGAACACTAAGTCTAACATTGGTTAAATTATTGAGGATATGTAATTAAATGTGAACAAATAAAACAAGTAAAAGTACAACTAAGAAGACAAGGAGAAAAGAAAACAGTAGGTATTATTCATGGACCATAGAGGACTAAACATAATGTTTTGGCTCAGTCTTGCCTTTCCCAGTTTACTGCTCTAGGTTTGTAGGGCAGCATCTCATGATATTTTTGTCAGTGACATAATAAATGAAAAAAAGACAAGAAAAAAAGCTAGTTTCTTGTGCACTAATTGACCATTGTGAGCTCTTTCTTGGTGTAAGTGCATTTGAATTCAAAACTAAACACTAGTCCTACAGTAGGTATGCAACATTTGGTTTACAACCTGAAAAATGTATTAGGTGAAAGACTGTATCTAGTTGTTAATTGTGGCATGGTTATGCATATAATGGTAATAGTTTTATTCAAACGTACTTTCCTTCTTTCTTTCGGTTTTAATTTCTACACTTTGACGGTCTTGCTGGGTCAACTGTTTTCTTATATGTGCAGTATAATGGCTCCTTCGATAACAGTATTAAAAGCTAAATATATTAGGTTGTAGTGTTTGATTTGTGTCCTTCTATAGGTTGTAATGATTTTCAAACCATGTCTTAAACTGATACTTGTTATGACGTTGCGCATTCAGTATTGATAACCAGACAATGCTTTCAGCTTCCTCCTCGTATTAGTCTTTTGTACTATCACTAATAATGCTTTGTAGCAGGCTGTAAAATGACTCTGTTTTGTACATAAGTGTGCCAACAGCTTGACAGTGGCTTTTTTTGAACAGTAGGAACAAAAATTGCTTGCGTAAATAAATACACTTGTGTACTTGTTAATAATTAATTTGGTGTCTGTCTCATTCTGTTAATCCTGATCAACTTGACTGTCAAGCAATGACACAGTTCTGGTTAATCTAATATGACATTTGGCTACTCTGAGATATGGACAATGGGATTTCTTGCAGTAATGCTTTGCTGCCTACAGATAATGACTGTGTTCACAATTCTAGCAAAAGCTTATTGATATTTGAGCTCAACACATTAAAATGACACTGTCTTCTCATGTGCTCTCAAAGCAATGTGTTGATTGGCTAAATGTATATATCCCAGCCAGTCCAAGACACTTTGTGTGTTTCCTATTTGCAGAATCAGTGTTTGAACGGCAGAGATAGCCTAGAAATCTTGACGCATCCTAGCGGCAGCAAGTTACATTTGCTGCCAGGGCTAGTCTAGCAACTCTCTGTTGGCTTGTGAGCTCGAAAAATTAAACTTCTATCAGGCCAATCAAATCGTGTATAAAGTCGTTAGGCGGGCTTAACATAATGATTGATGGCAGAGTTGCAACGGTTTGGCTTGAATTCCCTGCTACTTGAAAACAAATAAGATAATGTTGCTGTTGGCGAACAGTGTGACACGAGTTAAGCTTTTATTAAGTTGGCAAAAGTTTGAACTAGCCAACTAGCTCTGCTGGTGGGAAACGCATGGGACTCATAGCGCTGTCCTATTGCGTGCAGAGAGAATTTGAAAGACAACCGATTATCCCCCCCCTTCGGACTGAGCACTGCGAACGGTGAGTGCCCAGACCCTACATTTTAATGTGGGTCTAGCTCGTCAGGCTACGGCAGAGAGACAATTCAATGAATTTCACAATGCATGTATTGAATTAGAATATTTGTGTTTTGATTAAAATAGCCAAGGGATCCTGGGTCCCTAGTTCCTCCTAATTCAAGGGTGCCCCTGTTCTGCTCCTTGGATCCCTCTGTGTTGTAAACCTTCCATCTGTCCCTGCTAGAAGCACAATTTGATTAAAATCAGTGAACATGTTCTGGATTAGGTGGAGGAGGTTAGTTCGGCTAAATAAGTTTAGCCATACAAAGATGGACAACAGGTAGAGGAGTATTGCAAGCCCAGGCACATGTCGTTGACCTAAAGATTCCTGGTATTCAAGATGTAACATGGACTAGTCTAGATGTGTTTGTGTTTGATAGGTTACTGAAGCTGATTTCTAAATGCTGACTCTGGTGACCTTCAGTTCCAACAATTTAATGTCTCTTGTCTGCATAATCCACACAATACACTGTGTGCTGTCGTAGGCCTCAATTTCACTCTGCTGAAACAACATAGTAGCACAACCTTAATACAAGAAGAGGAAACTGATAAGATCTCACATTCAAATGCCATGGTACAGTGGCGGAACAAGTCAGATCCGGGCCGGGGGCGGGGCACATGAACGGGCCCTTTATTAAACTAATCATAACATAATTTTACAACATATATGCACATGCTCACAACAGCGGGTCTTACAAGCGTCAGCGCCACGGAGAGCAACTATGTAATTGTGAAGTCCATCGAACGTACATGAAGTGTAACCAAGAGAACAACAACAAAAACATAGGCTACATGACATCTAATCATAAAACAATAATATTACGCAGCACTATTTGAAGGGCATAGGCCTACGACGAGCCTTGCGCTCCGCAAATTCGTCCACGATGCTCTGTGTAGGCCTATGTCCATTTTCTTTGCTCTCTCATTCTCTATAATAAGCTTTATTTGTATAGCACCTTTCATACACAGAATGCAGCTCAAAGTGCTTTACATTTGAAGCATATAACACAATAATAGTCAGTCAGTCATTATCAATCACTTTTCTTTGCTGTTTATGATCTACTCAGCAACATATCAAAAATATAGAAAATGACGTCATAAGACTGGCAGCCTTAACCCTCTTACCCCCCACAAGCACGCCATATGGCAACTGTGGCAAGGAAAAACTCCCATATTCCAGGAAGAAACCTTGAGCAGAACCTGACTTAATAGGGGGAGCCCATCTGCTTCTGGCTGGCTGCGCCTTCCAATAGTAGCAGATGTAGAATAATCTGAAAATGTAGTCTACAGGATAAGATGAGTTAACTAAAAGCTTTCCTGTACAGGTATGTTTTCAGATCTTTTTTTAAAAATATTTACTGAACTCGCCTGCTTGATGTACAGAGGCAGGGTGTTCCATAGTTTGGGGGCATAATGGATAAACACAGCTTCTCCACTTTGTTTGTGGAGCACTTTGGGTACAATTAAAAGATTAGAATTGGATGATCTAATTTTCCTTTGTGGTTGATAAGATATTAAAAGCTCAGAGATATATGAAGGTGCTATGCCATTCAGAGCTTTGTAAGTAATTAACATAACCTTAAAATCAATTCTATAGGAAATAGGGAGCCAGTGCAGTTCAGCCAACATAGGGGTGATGTGTTCTCTCTTCTTAGTCTTAGTTAAAAGTCTAGCCGCAGAGTTCTGTATGAGTGCCAATTTCTTTAGATGTTTTTTGGGAAGACCAGTGAAAAGTGCATTGCAGTAGTCTTACCTGCTAGTGATAAAGGCGTGAATGAGTTTTTCTGCATCTTGTTGAGTTAAAAAGGGCCGCACTTTGGCAATGTTTCTCAAGTGGAAATAGGCTGTCTGAGTAACTTTACTGATATGGGGCTTAAAACTTAACTCTGCATCTAAGATGACACAGAGACTTGTTACTTTTGGTTTGACCTGGTGTGCCAAGTTCCCCAGATTACTAAGAATAATATCTTGCTTAAGTTTTGGTCCAACCAGAAGTACCTCTGTTTTGTCATCATTTAGTTTCAAAAAGTTTTTGCTCATCCACTGATTAATGGAGGTTAGGCATGCAGTGAGGGAGCAAAGGCCATCTGGGTTAGTTGGCTCCACAGAAATATACAATTGGGTATCATCTGCGTAGCTGTGGAAGTTTACATTATGCTGACTTATGACGTTTCCCATAAGTTGTCCTCTATGGACAACATGGCAAGTCCACTCAGTCTCTCCTGTCCCACTGTGCTCCTCAAGTGGTTTTTAATGATCTTTAACTTGGAGAATGAGCGCTCAGAGTGATGGGAAGAGTCAAAAATAAAATTATGGCGGTGCAAATCTCACTGAATGCAGAAGTTACTACTGGGTTGCATTGGCGGAGCGAGGGGGTGGCTTCGGGGGCTCAAGCCCCGAATCTCTTTTCAAAAGCCCCAAATTTGTTTATGTGTTTTCAATTTCCAACGATTCTAATTGCTAATTTAACTTCCCCTCGGTTTCTCTATAAATGTTACGAAATGTAGCCTACTATTGCTGAGCAAATATCCCTTACTTTCAAAGCCCAATACTGACAGATAATCTGATTTCCCACACGATGAGTTTAGGCAATGCCAGAGCCGAGATGTAGCGGTTTAGGCCTACGTCATAAACCTGGCAGGAAAGTTCAGAGCGGCGCAGTCAGTTTAAACAGCAAGCCGGTAAGAAAAACTAATGTCAAGACATTAGGCAATTAGGCTGCTGTACCCCAGAATACAAAAATAAACTTCAGAAAGTTTGTTGTACTGTATTCTGTAGTCTGTATTCTGTAATCTCAATGACCAAATCAGTAGATATAGCCTAGGCCTGTTGTCAGTTGAGTTCGTTGAATTCATTTATTGTAGGCTAGTAGCCTAGGCAAATATGAAACGGAGATGTAACGTGGCTACCGGCGGGATTTTGAACTTGCATGTTTTATGCATTTTAGGGCAAAAAATACCATGGGATTTATGTGTTCTCCATTTGAGTAACGTAATCAATTGCGGACATTCACAGACAGCTCAGACACAGAGCGCATATAGGCCTAGGTTAGGCTACTTTCACTTTCTAGAGCGCATTCATTAGGCTACGTAAAATATGCTTCATACCAAAACAACGATCAAACATTATCAAATGTATCATGACGTGTTGTCACAAAGACTTCAGGCTACTCCAATTAGAAAATCAAAACCAAAATCATGTAAGTGTAAGTGTTCTCTCATTGACGCCTGTAGGAGACAATATTGTTGATCCAATTTTGTAAATTTGCAGGTCGTAAAGTTCAATATGAGAGTTAAAATAAAGCCAGTCATACAGCAGAACATTTTATTCAATATTTTACACCTACTAAATCATCAAAGTACATTTCAAAACTTTTCAGCAACCGTGAGTCATAACTCGTCCTGACTGGGGCAACTTATAAGCCTTATACTCCCACTCTGATGAAAATGATTGAAAAGAAACCGTGTGCATGATCTTAGCTCCTCCGTCCTTGTGCCGTGGGAGAGGCCCGTCCCACCTTACCCGGAGGTGGGGGAGGGGCGCCCTCGCACCGGGCCCCTGCGGGTCCTGGGCCGGGGGCGTGTCGCACCCCCTCAAGCTCCGCCCCTGCCATGGTATTTCCAAGCCCTATCAGGTCATGCCTGCAGTAGGAGTGAAATGCGAAAAACCCCAAAACATTTATTAAAATATTATGGGGCAATTTATCTGCTGTTGGACAGAAAGAACTCATTCAGGCTTTCTTACACTGTCTTGATGGTTCACTGGAAATTATGAATGATTTGGGAAAACCATTGTGTTTTTTTCTGACAGATATTGTGAAAGTAAATATTGCAATATTTTGATTTGAGATATTGACATTGAGATTTGGATTAAATAATCTAATTAATCTTTCTGATGGTTCACTGGAAAAATCTTATAATCTTACTTGCTGGTTCACTCGAACTTCTCAGGGCCCACAGTTGGCATGAAGCAGAGGTGTGTCATCTTGAGTGGAATGGCTTTGTGTGTGTGGGTGTGTGTGCTATGCTGGACACAGGCCATCCTGACAGCTGGACTGATGTGTGAGCATGGACAGATGAAGCCTGAGGATACCAGCTGGGCCCAGTAGACAGCACTGATTTACTGCGCTCCTGGCCAACATTAACAGGTAGCAGCAGGTAGCAGGACCTGCTAGGGGGAAAACAAAGGGGGTCGATTCCAGAGCACCAGTGGGAGAAGAAGTGATCTGATGCGGAACTGTGATTGATGTCTGCGATTAAAAAGTTTGTGTGAAGAAACGATGGCTGTGCAACTTTGCTATGGTCTCTGAGTTGATGTCATGAAAATGTCCACGTGAAACACCAAAGATACCAACCGAAAGTGAAGGCCAAATATAGTATACAGTACGTACAGTATATTTCAGAAAATGCAAAAACAAAAGGCTATACACATCAGAATAAAAAAAACATATATCTAAAGCAAACACCTGATGGAATATCAAAACCCTTTCTAACTCACAGAGACAGTCCATTTAGCCAAACTGCCACATTCTTAATAGCTGTTGGCCTTGCAGTGTAGTGTGTTCAGTGCATGGTGCTAGTTTGTAAGTTGCAGTTCCTCTGGGAGCCACAGAGAGGCACTAGCAAGCCAACAAAAAACCAACACTCTCATTTCTCTCCTTCACTATTGGCCACCTTAGATTAGCAATTGATTCTATCGGGACTCAATAGAACTAAGATTTATCATTGCCATTATTAACGACAAGAATTAAATTAAATTCAACAAAGAGAAACACTAGTGTCTTGTCGATTTATGACCCTTTTCATGTTTCAGACAAAGAGCCAGGAAATAATTGTATGTCCCCTTTAGTCCCATGAATTATGGTTGTCTCTCGTGATTGACTGGTTGGGGGGAAGGATGACTGCCTTCACACAGTGAATGGCTTATGAGCAGTCAGCTATGAATTAGAATGAGGTGCAATCTCCAGTGTTCTCAGATGTCTCAACAGAAGGGTGCACTCGCCTAACCTAAGGGAAGGGAGGAAATAAATTAGAAGCAGTAGGAGCATGTGTGGTCCTGAACTGGATGACCTGTGAACTGTTCCTGTAATTACCTCCACTGCACGTCTGGAACAGGAGATGTCTTTGAATGGGAAGGTATGCTTGTAGAGATTATTAACAGATTCATCTCCTAGCTCTTTTCATAACCCAAGGAGACATATTTCAAGGAGAAATACAGCAAACTTCTTGGCTGTGGAAGATACAATTCACATTCTCACACTGTTTAATGTGTCCCACAGCCTCCACGGTCATATCTAAATCTGACTATACAGTACATGTAGATGTCTTTTGGCCATCAGCACTTGAGTCTAGTCCATACCACTATCTTCCAGTTGCTGATTTGTGGACCTCACACCAAAGATCCTTGATTGCTAGCTCCGCTTTAACCCTCTCTGCTCACACAGTCAGTGTAGAACTCTGGTGGTTGTGGGGGTTCCAGACAGCTGTGTTTTAACCACAAGCCATTGTATAGAATAAGACCGCACTCTTGTAAGCCATTTTGTAAGTCATTAAAAAACACTTAAATGTGTCCTTTTATGTGGTCTACTGGTACAGACGTCAATACAGATGAATACAGTTAATCAAAAGCAAAAAAAAGGCACATCTGTAATGTGATACTGGCTCACTATTTCTCAGCAGATTCCTCACTGAAAGTGCGAAGCTAAGGTTGTTATTTCACACCTCGCCTGATAGCAGGTGTCAATTTAGATCGGACCTGTTGAGACTTGGTTGTTTTGACAGGTGTGAAATTTTTTCACAGCCTTTCAAGCCAAAAGGAAAATAAAAGTGGGTATGACACCACTAGAGGAACCAATGAAAGCTTGAGCTGAAGGCAGCATACCCAAACCAAATCGTATTACTATTCATTGTATAGGCCTACAATATTCAATTAGTTCGATACTATTTTGACTTCAATAGACATGGCTTGTTTATTGTTCCAAAGAGAAGCTCCGATTTGACATTATGAAATTACATTGAAGAAGGATGAAATGTCAAACGGGTCATTAATCAATTATTACATGCTCTTGATTTATTACCATTCCATCTCATCAAATTGGCAAACACATACACAAGCAGGGAAGTGACGGTGACAGTGACAGTGGGCTGGGGAGCAAAATGAGCCTGCATAAACACGTCTTTCAGATCAGTGTGCCACGGTAAGTTAACCCAGGGGTTCCCAAACTTTTCCTTGCACGTGCAAATATTCCATTAATGCGTTCACACCATAAAACATGTCATTACCACCGATTTATTTGGTGTTGAAAGCTAGTCACTAACAATGAACACCCTAGATTATGCTGTCATCCTTTAAAACTCTTTAAATCTCAAAAATAATTTCAAGTTTTTGCCTGAAATTGCACTGTGCTTATTTACAAGAGCATTGTTGTTTGTTGGACCTCTATAGAAAGCTGAGAACCTCTAGTTTTCGTAGGAAACAGTCAAAATAAATGTGTGATGTACTCACAAAGAGTTACAGAGGCTAGAATATAGTTTTTTCTTTCTGCCGGATTACAAGCATCTCTGAACTGACCACATTTCAGCCCTCTACACTGTAGGTCACTTGATATGACTTAGAAACACAACTGAGCCCTAGCACCAGGTCTTGTGAAGTTGTGTGCAAAAGTAGATCAATATAGAATGAAAATATGAGTGCTTTAGACTATTATTTGCCAAGGTATGCTCATGCGTTTTGTAAAATGCCTATGGAAACTTCCCATAGGACTTTTTGTTATCCAAAATGCATACTGACAATCAAATGCTTACTGCACATGAACCCCTTTGCTTTGTGTGGAAGCATAATCCTGGTCTCAAATGAAAGGTAACACATTGAAGTTTCATGCTTGTATTTGGATTATACTTAGGGGTTCTGATATGGAATGACTACACTAAATATGGAATGATTACAAAAAAGTCTCTATTTTTGCATTTACTTTGTTGGTTCAATGAGTGTGTATAAGATAGACTATACATCTGTACAACTAATATTGGATAACACAACATGAAGATTACATTTCTATGGATTCTTGTGAATATTTCAGTACCCAATATGTTGCATTTACTTATTGTGCTGCAGCTACACTGCAGCCAGAGGTCAGGGTAGCACCAAAAGCGGAGGGGGGGGGGCATTTTGGATCAAATTTAATTGAGACATAATAAGATTAATCTGAGAATGTAAAGCACTATACAGATTGTACATGAAAAATGTTTGGATTCCCAAGATTTAAAGCTTTGAAATGGTGTATAACATTACTATGCTACATAGCAATATGGTGCATACAATTGATTTAGAATGTTGGTGGGGAAGGGGGGTAACCGCCCCGCCGGCGGAACACTGAAAATTATGTGGTTTTAATGCGGAAATAATCGTTTTTATTATAGGCGGTCTTGTGCGTCTCCACGTTTCACGATTGGCCAACATCATCAGAACACCAAGAACGCGCACAAAATCTGAGCTGAAAGCCTAGTTTGACAAATATACACATAACTGCGTTCGCGGCAAACCTAGCCCATAAAACATAACAAACTGTTCCAGCAAATCACAGACGAGATGCGCGTTTAGGAGAGTTTCAATTGCACGGGAGCAGCACGGGAGGGAGGGGGAGGAAGTAGCGAGCTAGCTCTCTGTTTTGTTTGAAAGTCAACAGAAGTGACGTTGCCCAGCATTGCTTAGAGCACCTTTAAATTGCTTTCAGAAGCATACTTTTTTCATGTGTGCACTGCATTTTATTAGTCCACCACTATTTTGCATAGACATGGACGGGTTTGGAAAATATATATATATATATATATTTTAGCATACAGCTTTTTTCTCATCTGATGTCACACACACACCCACACAGAGAGAGAGAAAGAGAGAGAGAGAGAGATAGACATAGAGGGAGAGAGAGATAGTTTCATCAGCTAACTACTAATTAGACCATAATACGCACAATTCCTTTCATCACAGCGAGCATATACATGTAAGTAAGTGACACAGGTCCCCGCTCCACACTTTCTGGGAAACTAAAGAATTACACAAGAACTAATTAAACAAGAAAACTGCATGTGTCTTTCTTTTGTCCAATTGGAATGAATGAAATTACTGCGCAAAGTGGAAAGGGAAAAAAGTGTGAGATTTTGCCAAATTTGGTTTTGCTCATTTTGAGTGGGCCTAAACTGTTCTTTTTGAGTGGGCCTAAACTGTTCTTTTTGAGTGGGCCTAAACTGTTCTTTTTGAGTGGGCCTAAACTGCTCTTTTTGAGTGGGCTTAAACTGCTCTTTTTGAGTAGCCTAAACTGCTCTTTTTGAGTAGCCTAAACTGTTCTTTTTGAGTGGGCCTAAACTGCTCTTTTTGAGTGGGCCTAAACTGCTCTTTTTGAGTGGGCCTAAACTGTTCTTTTTGAGTGGGCCTAAACTGTTCGCCAAAGGCCATCATCTCTGGCCCCAGCTTGATAAAAAAAGTAGGCCCTGATTTAGCCTAGTCTACTGTATGACTATCAACGAGGTGATCTTTTAGTATCGTTCTGTGGGGTTCCCAACCTTTTTCATTACATGGACCGGACAACAGTTGTCATATTTCTGGCGGACCGGTAGCAGGGACGTTAATAGTATTTTATGAGAGGTGGTGCTGCTGATCATATTACCGGGGGTTCAGGGGTGTCTCCCACGGGAAAATTTCGAAATTCTGGCTGTTAAATACTAGCCTGGAAATATCCAGACTCTCGTATGTACTTTTCATTTGTACAGAGAGTCTGGCCACTTTCCATTGCCAAGCGTTAAAGGATAATTCCGGTATTTAGCACTTTGAGTCCCTTTTCTGGTTTGTTTTGGATGAACTAGTGGTGTGGTGGACACCGAAATTTTGACGATTGGTCCTGTCTCAACTTTTCGGACTCGTTTTGAATCGTCTTTACTGCTTCAGAGTGGCTGCCTATGGGCATGCACAAACATGTCCTCTGTTGTGCAAGGCAGTGAGTGAAGTCTCCAGCTGATCAGGCTCTTCTGCTTTACAGTAGTGCTGTGGAGTGGATGACACTCATTGTCCAAGATGTTGATCAGTTTGTTCAGGGTCCTTTTGTCAGATATTGAAGTGATGCACTCCAGTTCAGCTCCCACTACAGAGCCAGCTTTCCTTACCAGTCTGTCAAGTCGCCCCGCATTCTTCTTTTTTGTGCTTCCTCCCCAGCATACCACTGCATAGAAGAGGACGCTGGCAACAACATACTGGTAGAACATCCTGAGGAGCTTGCTGCACACGTTGAAGGCAGCCTCCTCAGGAAGTACAGCCTGCTCTGCCCTTTCTTGTAGAGTGCGTCAGTGTTGGCTGACCAGTCCAGTTTATTGTATAGGTGGAGACCCAGATACTTGTAGGTGCTTACCACCTCCACATTGACCCCATCAATGGAGACTGGTAGCAGAGTGGGCTTAGACCTGCGGAAATCCACCACCATCTCCTTGGTCTTTGAAGTGTTGAGTTGAAGGTGATCCACCAGAAGTCCTCCACCAGGCTCCTGTACTCCTCCTCCTGCTTGTTCCTGATACACCACACAATTGCAGTATCATCAGAAAACTTCTGCATGTGGCGTGACTCGGTGTTGTAGCAGCGAGACGAGTGAAATGTATTTAAAAATGTATTTTAAATATGTCATCGCCATAGGCTATTTGCTACGATATAAGCTACTGTTAGGCCTACAACAAGTCGCAAGTTATTAGGCTATCCAATCGCTAATAATCACGATTTATTAGGCTATCCAATCGCTATGCCTACACATTGAATGAGCACTGACAGCCTCTATATTGTATGATTTAAGAAGTACCTATGTATTGATCAGGGAAACATTTAGTTTCTTTTTCTTTAGGTCCGCGGTTCCATAACTACGGAGCCCCTAAGGGGACTTGAGCAAAAAAAAAATCTAAAGTTTAGTTTCATGTGCTCACCTGAAACTTTCATGTGCGCATGTGAAAGTTTCATGTGCGCACATGAAAGTTTCATGTGAAAAGGTTTTGCGTGCGCACACAAAACTTTCATGTGTGTGTGTGTGTGTGTGTAAACTTTCATGTGCGCACAATGTATCTCAATGTAAGGCAGCCAGGGATATGAAGAGCCTCATTGTGGCTACGGCGACAATCAATCCGAAGCCATTTCACATCACAGCAGCTCATTTGGGATCAGGACATGGAGGCTGAGACAGTGAAAGTGAAACATGACATAAAGGCTGTATTTGTAACCAGGTTTCCAGCCAAGAAAGATGAGAGCAGCAACACCACTGTGACTGCTCGGTGACTCGACTCACACAAAGAGGGTACAATAAATCAAAAACAAATATTGGCATCATAGAAAATATTATGATGGCTAGAGAATGATAGATACAGAAATGCACCACAGGGGTGTTGAAAAATGGATGTTTGAAAAGTAAAACAGTGGACTACCAGTGGCCTTCCTATAGGCCCTGGAGCCCTCCTCACCTCCTCCACCAGTCCTGCTGTGTCCATTTAGCCTCCGCCAGGCCGTCAGGGCGGAGGAGGAAACACAAGAGACCGTAGCCAGCAGGCAGCAAATGTGTTTGGGTACGGAAAGCCAGAGGGGTTACACTGAGTGTCAAGCTGAGCAAAACATGACCTTGACTGAAAGAGAAATACAGAGAGAGAGAGAGAGAGAGAGAAAGAGAGAGAGTACTATGCATTCTGTGAGTCCAGGCCCCTGGCAGATCCAAACTAGCACACATTTGCACATTCGCTCACACACACACATTTAATATTATTGAATTGTTATGGGATTCCTTTCATCACAGCAAGCACATACATGTAGGTGAGTAAGAGACACAGGTCCCCGCTCCACACTTTCTGGGAAACTAAAGAATTAATCAGCACTCAACTGCTTTAGCATCAGATTCCCTGCTGAATGGGAAGTGTTCATGCGTGCATACACACACACACACACACACACACACACAGACATGTACAACTGTATAATTTGCCCCCAAACTAAACTTGATCCCCAAAGAAATTAACTTGTGCTCTAGCCATGCCGATTTCCATGCAACATTTCTCTAAAATGGTTTTATCATTCTGTTATCTGACTGGCCTGGTCATGAATTAAACAAAAGGCCAGTGCATGACAAATGAATGATTTGCTAGTGCTTCAGCCTGACTACTTGTGTGGATCTCATTGCTGCAGTGTGAATGAAGAGCTGATGTCATTAGCATAGAAGCGTTTGGGCGGATTGTTCTCTGTGTAACAGCTCACTGTTCAGCTCTGCAACATCCAAGCACACATTGCATAGGCCATCAGCTTCAAGTGGATGCGAGAAGGCTATGGTGTTCTGAGAATTTACAGGACAAGGCCAGAGTATGTTCATTGGGAATATATGTGTGTGTGTTTCTGTGTGTTTGTGTACGTGTGTGTGTGCGTGTGTGTGCATGTGTGTGTGTGTGTTTCTGTGTGTGTGTGTGTGTGTAAGGCTGAGCAGTAAAAGGAAAGGGAAAACACTAGAGGAATTGTCATCATTATTATGACTATCACCATTAAACCCAGGGAGAGAGAGGTTGGTGGACCATTATGGACCCTTGGGCTTTTGCTCATCAGTTTTCCGGATGTCCACTTTCGCGTTGCTGACAAATGCTACACCATTTTGCCACTTGTGGTTCAAACACTTAAAGGCGATGGCGGTCCAACAGCAGACCAAAAAAGCCCACCACAAGTGCCAAGCCAGTGGTCTGATATCTGCAAATCTTCGGCCAATAACTAGCCACACATTCACACCAAGTCCCACTAAGGAGACATGAATGAATCCTAATAGTATTTTATTTTATTATTTTCTGTAAATCCTCCTCAGCCTTATCGATTTCCTTAAATTATAAAAACATGTAACATTCAAATGTATTGGATAAAGCAAAATGAAGATATCACCAAGGCTTTGATATGCTTGTGGAATACAAGGTTCTTTAGACGGATATTAGAGACTGGGGCTCATCTTCTTTAAATTCCTGGTGAGTGAATATGGACTCCTGGGGGTTTCTAGTTAATCAATGCTGAATAGAGAAGCAGAATGTATTTTTTATGTTGTTGTTTTAATTGTCTTCGATCCGCTTTTCAGGGTCCTCAACACACCCTTAGTCCAAATCAAGATAACATTGCTTTTCCGTCAGCAGGAGCAAAAGAGGATTAATTAAGGCCCTGGTGTGTGCTTTGTCTCTCAACAACCTGGCCCCTGTTGTTAGATGTCTTTGAGTAGGGGGACAATTGGTGCAGGAAGATGTCATACTAGTGGCGAGAATGGCTAGGTGGCTACAATGCTATCATAATAGGGCAGATGCTAACATCAAAGTTGTAGACCATTTTTGGGCCACTGAAAAGGCTCTATAGGTCTTAAACATACAAGAGACACAACAGCTGAAAGGGCCGAATAGTGGGGCGTTTCGGTCCTCTTTACCTGGGTACTTAGTCCCTGTAATAGAAGCCTGTTACTACAAGTGTTAGGCAACATAGACAGGGTCCTTATGGATATACACCAATTCCTGTTTCACTCAGTAAATTGTAAAAACTGTATATCTCAACTGTTTGTACAGGAAGTAATATAACTGTCTCCTTTGGTCACCTCAAGTGAAGTCATTCTAACTGTTTACTGGACTCATGCCTTTTCCCATTTACACAGAGAAGAATATTCATGCAGAGATGGGAAACCTGGTTTCAAAAAGGAAAAGTCCTACCATGTCCTGATTCTACTTGTGCTGTTGCATTGGACATCAAATCATGCCAATAATAGCAGTAGAGTCCACACTGTAAACCCGAATAAGTTCCCAGAACTCAAAAAAATTAAGGCAATCGATTGCCTTAATTGTTTTAAGTTGACTAACTTAAAAGTCCACATTTTCCAGAACTTAAAAGGTTGGATGAATTGCCACTTGTAGCTTTTTTGATAACAGTTAAATTAAAGTGCTCAATTTAGCTCAACTCAAATATTTGCAGTTAATATGACTTGCAATGTTCAGTTTAGGCAACTCAATTATTTGCAGTTAATATGACTTACAAGTTTCGAGTTTTCAAATCAACTGGAATAAGTTCACAGAACTAAAAAAAAATAAGGCAATCGATTGCCTTAATTGTTTTAAGTTGACTAACTTAAAAGCCCACATTTTCCAGAACTTAAAAGGTTGGATGACTTGCCACTTGTACCTTTTGATGAGATTTAAATTAACATGCTCATTTAGCTCAACTCAAATATTTACAGTTAATATAGAACTTAAAGAAAATAAGTTCACAACCACACCATTTTCATGTTGACTAAACACAATGTTTATTAGTTTGTGTTAACTTAGTCAAGTCAGTGAACATCTGCTATTGAACAGGATTTTCTTGCCTGCTCCCTTTTCACACTGCAATGTTAAAATGATATAGAAAAATAAATAATAAACATTTATAAATGAAAAATAGAAAACAATATATACTTTTTTTTCAAAATGTGTTCTTCCTCACTTAACAGTATCAAGCATTATATTAAAGCGATGGTTCAGAGTAAAATTAGGTTAATTGCACGATAACACCCCTAACCCTACCCCCGATAATACCCCCAAACCAAATAGTTTTTCCAGCAATGGTCGAACATTCGTGTTAGGTCTAGTCGCTGATTAGGTTAGTATTGGCGTTAACGTAACGTGTATATCTGGTAAATTACCCCACTATTAATGCCTGGAATGTTACCACACTTCTTCAGTAGTACACCTGGGGTCCGTAAGTC
The DNA here is from genome assembly GCF_017589495.1 of Alosa alosa. NCBI lineage: Eukaryota > Metazoa > Chordata > Actinopteri > Clupeiformes > Clupeidae > Alosa > Alosa alosa. The sequence continues at coordinate 36,964,133 of NC_063189.1, forward strand.
ATCATAAACCGAGGCATTGGAAAGTTCGTAAGTATATCAGATTTGATCAAAAATAGCACTTCCTGATAGTTTCTTCTCTCTGCTACTGCTAGCTACCACTGGCGCAGACACCACTTCCTCGTTTCAGAAAAAAGTGAGTAAAAGCAGTGCACAACGGTAGCTAGTAGCAGAAGATCAGAAACTAGTAGGTAAGTGCTATTTTAACAAAATGTGGTGTACTTACAAACTTCAATGCCTTGGTTCTAAGTACAGACCCTATGTGTACTACTGAAGAAGTGTGGTAACATTACAGGAATTATTAGTGGTGTAATTAACCAGATATACACGCTACGTTAGTGGCAACGTTTTGACTGGTTGTCATGGTGCAATTAACCTAGGGTGAATTTTACTCCAAAACCATCACTTTAATGAGAACCAATGCATATTGTGTTTTTGGGCCTATTAGCTTAACACCTGTGCAGTAACTTAGTAGGCATTACAGTATGCAGACAAAAGGAAAACTGAACTAGTCTGGTAACCCTACAGCCTTCTTTCAGTTGAGTTTCTACAACATCAAGTCATTCTTGAGGGTCTGCAACTTGGGTGACAGTTTGCCACCTTCTAGACCAAGTAAAAATCTTTTGAATAAATTCAAAAGTGTTGGTCAGTGCTTTGGGATAGCTGAGGTGTAGTGCATAGATCAGTCCAAAGATTACCAGGAAGGCTTCGCCAAGTCTGGGGAGGCTGACCACGGCATCACTTTCAATGACAACAGAGACTCTCACAGGTTGGTAGTGAACTGGACTTTGGACTGCGTCATGGTCACTGATGACAGTAAGGAGGCCCACTGCAATACCATCAAGCTCTGGCTCATCAGACTCGTCCTTAATAAATGAAAGAGATACTTATCACACATGGAACAGAACAGATGACATACCATTTAGCTTTCTTCAACCAAGTCCTGTTGAAATCAAGTAAGGGAGACCTGGGTCTCATTGTAACAGGTGAAAAACAACAAGATCCATGTTCTGCACACATAAATTAGGAAAATGTTTTACTTTACATCTTATTACTATCGTATTACTTTGAATACAACGCTAATGCAGTTTCTTCATAGTGAGGAGAAAGAAAACAGGCCATATACTAAAAATATATGGGTGGACTAAACAAAGGTAGGTCCTAAAACATGTTAGTATTTTGATGAACTGTCTACATAATACACAGTAGAATCTAGATTTTTTTTTTTTTTGATTAACTTTTTATTAGGTTTTAGTAAACACAAAGATAAAACAAAAACAAACAAAGAAAACAGTCATCCTCATAACATGAAGTCAGGGAATAGTGGCCAAAGGGATTGGGGGGTCATCCAGTGGGCCAGTAACCAAAGAAAAATTGTTCAAGGAGGGGTGCAGATATAACTCAAGAGTCTCTAAGAAGTTCACACACAAAATGTTCCCAAGCATCCACAGTTTCTGGCTTTGCCCGATGGGCTCGAGCTGTGGAGAGTTCCAAGTTAGCCATGTATCTGACATTTATCCTCCAGTTGCTGACTAAATTCAAGTTCTTATCATACCAGTAACTCAAAATTGTTTTTAGCTGCTGTAAATGCACAAAAAGGATCCTCCTGTAAATTATTTTAAAATGCAAGACTGTGTCATCATTTAACAAACATAAACATGGATCTGGGTCTATTGTACACAAAGAGAGAATCTTACTCATAACTTTACACACATGAGCCCAGTAGAATCTAGATTGAGAGGGGCACTCATCTAGCAGCTGACAGGTGCTTCACAGTAGGACAGTGCTTGTAGGAAGGAAGAGCTAGAGCACACTACAAGCTTTATCTTTTATTTGGTGCAAACAAATAGGAAATGACTGACGTTAGATATTACTACATCTTCCTCAGAAGATTATGTAGTAACACCGTCACGTCAGTCATTTTCTATTTGCTTGCACAAAATAAAAGACTAAGCTGCAGTGTTTTCCAGCTCTTCCTTTCTGCTAACACAGTAGAATCTGTTAGTGACTTAGGAGACTCACTGTGCAGGTTCTGAAAAAATCAGAAACGTCCTCGCGCAGATACACAGGAAGGGCTCAGAGAGCCGTAGTGCGCTTGGTGAAGATGTCATGGATTTCCTGTTCATATAAAAACAGAGTTGTATATACAAAAGAGGTTACTGAACAAAGCTGTCCAATCAGAACATTATGTCCACCAAAACTCAGAACAGAAGCATTTGTCATTGTCAACATTAGCCATTGTATTTCCTCTTAAACAATCTGCAAACTAGGCTAAATGTCTTAAAAAAACTGAACTTGTGCTTTAATGAAATGTGTAATTTATTTACCTGTTCATCGTGGATTTTAAAAATTTCAGTGAGAACATCTGGCGGTCTTCCCAGTTTTTGATGCTTTCTGTCTAAATAAGGTCATCAGTCGAGGAAGATGGCGGTCAAGCTCAGAATAGAATGTGTTGGGCAGGTTCTGATTCGTAATCCGCTGGAACTCTGCATACAACTACATTGAAATAACAGTAGGAGAATACAGCAACACAGGAGTTTAATTTCACAAATCTAGCAGACATTTATACAGAAGAAAACTGTGGCAAAATGAGTAAGAATCACAATTTTAAGTGAGAGAGCTGATCCACATTACCTCAGATTCTATTTTGAGAGCAGGCCAGAGGTTCATGAGCTCGCTCACTGGTGGGCAGGACATCACTATGGTCTGTCGGGGGGAAATGTGGTCTCCATCATCTTTCTAATGAGGGGCAGGTCCTTCTCAGTCTTCTTGACTTCCTCAACAATTGTCTGCCTCAACTCCTCAAGGCTTGAAGGATCCTTTCCTTGGGCAAAGTTGGGTAGGAAGTTCACTTCTGCTCGCTTGGGTCTTTTAATGTTGGAATGTGAAGGTTCATTTTCAGGATTACTTCTACTTCTTCTTCCAGCATTAACGGTGACCTCCTGACATCCAGCACGCCTCATCTTGTTCCTGTAATTGCCCATTTTGAACTTGAGGCTGTATTTCCATCCATTCCAGCCACTCTCAGATCCTGCTTCCTTCAGGCAGGGATGTTTGGCTACAAGAGCCTCAGCAGCCATTGCGATGTCTTTATCACTTGGCGTAAGCCTTAAAACCATATATAGTAGATGCAAGCTTTTCTAAAATGTCATGCTTTAGGTCTCTTTGTCACTTTAAAGGGGTGTGTGGTTCTTCTCATATTCCGCATTCCCATCTCTAAGTTTCAGCTTAACATCAAAAGCAAAGGTGGGAACTGGAAAAGGTCCTGTAGGCCACCTGCTGAGACACTCTGGAGAGGACACATCTGAAAGCAGAATAGTAGATGCAATAGAACTGGAGTCTTGTGAAAGTGAAATGTGCACAACTGCTTTTGTGGCAATTCCTCAATGTCTTTCAGGGATGTAAGTTTTCCATCGAAGTCTGGATCTTCATAAAGTAAATCAAAGTCAAGGTCAATGTCCAGCTGTTCTTTTAGAATATTGATCAGTGCATCAACAGAGGCTGGTCGTGAGTTGAGTTTTAATTTTCTAGCCTGGTCTGGCTCAACAACACGTATAATCATTGGTTCAGGGGATGCAGCTGCCATTGTGCTACTGAGAAGACAAAATCAGGTTGTTACAGAATACCATATGGACACCTGTTTAAATTACTATAGAGACTTTTAGATTTTTTTTTTCTTAGCCAGTTAATACATGGATCCAGGATACTATGCATCCTGATAAAGTCACTTCGGCCTCTAGAATTAAAATAGCTTTACACCATCACATACCCATCACCATACCTAGAGATTGGCATGGTTTTAGTTCAGTTAGCCTATTAGCTGGTTTGATTTGCATTGAGAAACCATAATTGGCAAGCTGAAAAGAACCATGCCAATCTTTAGGTTTGGTGATGGATAGGTGATGGTGTGGGGTTATTTTAATTCCAGAGGCCTAGGTGACTATCAGGATGCATAGTATCCTGGATCCATGTATTAACTGGCTAAGAAAAAAGAAAAATCTAAAAGTCTCTAAGGCAATTTAAACAGGCGTCCAAATACTTATGGCCCATGTGTGTTAAGGAAGAACATTTTTTATTTACTTATACATTATTCTTTCACAACAAAAATTGGTATCGTTAAAGGTTGGATTTTTCCTCATTTCATCAATTAAGGCATTAAGATCAAATCCTTAGATGATTTTTTTTATTACTCTTTTAGTCAACTTTAGCATGTGTCCAAATACTTATGTACCTAACTGTAAATTGCTTAATTTGTGTTACATGCTCCAAATGTAAAGCATTTGAGCTGCATTCTGTGTATGAAAGGTGCTATACAAATAAAGCCAGAGAGTGAATAAAGACACAATAACTGATACATAAAATAACCATTCTTACCTTAGTTCTGTCTCACTTGAATGAACCGTTTGAGGGTTAGCAGCAGCGAGCCGCCTATCTTGTATGCTGGAAGAGGGACTGTATCATTCAGACCAGACTGCAGGTGGATCGACAGGCTTGTGTTTGCAGTTGTCACCTCATAGGACCGTAGATGTTCTACATACCAGGAGTCATAATCACAACAGAGAAAAGATACATTGTGATTTACAAGGAAGATCTGTTCTATTTTGCAAAATGTTGACAGTCCACCGCTGACTCCTACAGACAGAAACATTCCACAGACATAGTCTGTGCCATCAACAGTCACATTTGATGTCTTGTAGATTGTATCACTAGTTGTTTGTTCTCTAATGTGCACTTGAGCAACCTCTGGTAGAGCTGAAACCAGAACAGATTCAATGCTGGACTTTTTGGCCTGAAAAATGATGGTGCAGCAAGATGATATGCCATACGTTTTGCTTTCTGAGATGACTGAACACATCTGCTTGAGAAAAGGTTTGCTGAAATGTGTATAAAGGGCATTTAAATACCACAGGACCTTGACTCTGCTCTGTGGGACCGATAGGCTGTGTGATATCTTGACAAATGAGTACTCAATGCACTAAGTGTCAGAAATGTACATATGCAATCCGCGTAGAGACATGGAAGAGGGCTGATTGTAGAGTAGTGGCTATGCTGCAGCCTGTAGTGTCTAAATAACTCTATTTTGGAAGTGAAAGAAGCTGTGCACAACTTACAGTTCCAGATCATTCTTGGACCAGCAACCTAAAAGGCAAAGAACAAGTTTAGAATTTTAAAATGCTTATACTTACTACATAATATAACCACATATTACCTTACAAAAACTGCTTGCATGTTTGTTTTATTACGGACGCAGCACTAGTTAACTCTAGTTCTGTTAACAGCAATCTAGCTAAATGCTCACTGCACCAACTCACTCAGAATTTAAAAACTAACGTCCATAGAAGCTACGAAAAAATGTGAACGTGCAGTGTAGGAACTCAGTTCGAGCATGCTCGTCAATGCTATTTTAATATTGGACCTTAGCGGTACACTATTGAACGTTTCTATCGACAAAAAAAAAACTATTACATATGAGGTGTCTGACAGCACAATGAGTGCGTGGCTAGATTCATCCGTCGTCAAATTATTTTGAGTCTGGTAGTGCTAGCCCACTCTGGTAGTGCTAGTTGTGCTGCTAGAGTGTGTAATTTGTCGAATTTCCCCATGGGTTACAATAAAGTATTTATCTATCTATTTCCATCTAACTTTTAGTGGGCCACATACAGACTCAAGCTAAATGTCAACTGCCGACCACTCCATTAACGTTAGTGCTCATGCTAGCAGCAACCTCTCATCTGTTTGGCAGGAGAGTTGCATCGCTCTCAAGCTAGTGGTCGTGCTAAGTAACTTTGAGAAGGTCTACGTTCTCTGAGACAAACACGTTAACAATAAAATAAGTAAAAGTAAACTAATAACATTCAAAACTTACAGTAAGTGGCAAGTGTAATGATGCAGACTACTCCAATGGCGGTGACTTCCTGCTGAGGCTTTCTGTTGGCTTTTGTTTGTTTGAAGTTGTTTCCGCCCGCTGGGCTCGACTCAAACGGCTGAATTCGGGGCGGGGAATGTCTCTGATTTTAAACGTTACTCTTTTCTGATTTTAAACGTTACTCTTTCCAATTGCGGCCCACCAAAACCATGTTACTAGTTTTTTTTAAAGGTTCTTCCTTTAGTGCATGTAAACTTCTAGGTACCCACTGATTAGTTTTTCCACAAAAAGTCTAATGCATTTCAGATGAAACTGTTTTAATATGATTCGCGATTTCTTTGTGATCGATTTTACTTATTTGGCTAAGCACTTCGACTTGTTTTACTGTAGGCTATTTGAGCATGTAGGCTACTATATCTGATATATATGTGCTTTTTTAAAAAAGTTATGTTTTAAAGTTCTGCTTACTTTTACACATCATACATTTAATCAAAAAGGTTTAGTTAAACTAGGCTACTCACAAAAGTGGAACATGAAATTACTTATTTCTATTAGGCTAAGTTGTAGGCCTACTTAAATTGCATTTTTTAAGTTATACTTATTTTACTCAAAATAGTTCCACTTAATCAAAAATGATCACTTAAAATTACTCAAAAAGGAAGAATATGTAATTTCTTATTCCTCTTAAGTTGTACGTAACTAATGTTTTTAAGTTATACTTACTTTTACTCAAAATAGTTCCATTTAATAAAAAAGTATCAGTTAAAATTACTCAAAGGGGAAGAATATGTAATTACTTATTCCTCTTAAGTTGTACCTAAGTAATGTTTTTAAGTTATACTTACTTTTACTCAAAATAGTTCCATTTAATCAAAAATGATCAGTTAAGTTTACTCAAAAAGGAAGAATATGTAATTACTTATTCCTCTGAAGTTGTACTTAAATAGTGTTTTTAAGTTATACTTACTTTAACTCAAGATAGTTCCATTTAATCAAAAATGATCAGTTAAGTTAACTCAAAAAGGAAGAATATGTAATTACTTATTCCTCTTAAGTTGTACTTAAGTAATGTTTTTAAGTTATACTTACATAAAACACAAAACAGTTGAATTTAATCAAAAAATATTAGTTAAAATAACTTAAAATGGAAGAACAAGTTAGACCAACTTGACATAATTAAGTTAGTAGAACTTTGTCTAAAACTTTGAGTATGCACTACTTAATATATTTCATTACTTTGGACGTTCGGGTTTACAGTGCATATAACAACTTGACCTTTAATCAGTATAGTTAATTGTCAACGTGTAATTATCTGAGCTGTTGTTTTCTCATGAAATATGCAGTGGGTAATTAGGACCCTGGTGGCAGGTAGCCTTAGGAAATGGAATTCATTGGGAAATCCATGAGGTGCATCTGAATAGCCTGCTCACTTGGGGGGTTGGTATCAATTGATGACCGAGTACAGTCTTGAGGGCTGGCTGGTAGCCCAGTTGGCATTGCTCATTGGGCGTTAGAAGTGGAAAGGGGTCCTACATGGGGTCCTACATGACAGCCCACGATGAGGTGCTGGTGTTGGGAGAGGACCCATGGGGCTACATCATTCATACCTCCCTCCCTTTAATTTGGACTTGTGTCTTCTCTCTCCAAGGATGTGGTCCCAGAACAGGCCACTATCTGAGAACTGCTGGAAAATGTGCAATTATTTAAACTGCTGCTGAAATGTAGAAAAGCTCATGACTTCACGAAGGACTCCAGAAATCTTCATTATATATAACTTTTAAGCCCGGAGGTCTAGATCCTGAGAAAAAAATTGTGAGATTCAACTTTTTAGCATGATTTTTGTGTACATTCCAACTTCTCGCTGCAAAGGAAACCATTTTAAGCAATGATTATGTTCATCCATTCTTATGTGTTCTTATTCTCATAGTTGGTCCATATTTGGAACATTCCCCATAAAAAAAGCAATGTCCATCAATACTTACCAACTGTTTATGCCTTCATAAATATGTATCTATGATAAACAATATTGCTGTCAGGCAGAAAGTACAATTCAAGCTCTCTATAATACATTTTTGCTCTAGTGGCCTTAGGTTTGTCATGCATAAAACATCACAAAATATGAATCCAGTTTTTCATTTTGAAAGATAATTGTCTTTTGGAGGGAAACATCCTTGTGTGTGTGTGTGTGTGTGTGTGTGTGTGTGTGCACCACTTAGCAATCAGGCAGAGCTGGTGAGAGCATAAACAGTAAAACAGCCCCCACCTGAAGCCACAACTGACATTGACTTTCTCTTGGGTGTTTGTTCTTGGCCTTACTACTAATTTGTGTCTTTTAAATGTCCACTGTGATTTCCTATCCTTTTCTCTAGACTTGGATCTCATCTCATATACAGACAAACATGTTATATCTCTTCTTATTTGCCCCCATCTCTCTCTTGGATCTCATCTCATATACAGACAAACATGTTATATCTCTTCTCCCTCTCTCTCTCGCTCTCAGAATCTGACTACTACTTCAAAGCCAGCGGCCGTCTCTAAAGCTGTCTCAGGATTAAGCCAGGGTGTTATGCAGGAGGGATGGTTATTTATACATCATGTTAGCGTTCTGCATCCTAGTGGAGAGCGTGTTACCGTGCAGGTCGGCTTGTGTTGCTTGGGCATTCTGCATGAGCTGCGGTGTGTTTAATTAGGGAAGAGTGCTCAGGATGTATCTGATAGCTTCTGTCATGCACCAACAGGACCGGGGAAAATATCCTACTGAAAATACATCACACACACACACACATACACACACACACGAGAGAGAGAGAGAGAGAGAGAGAGAGTTAAGGATAAGACAGAGAGCATAGTGATAGAGTGGGAAAGAGGAAGAAAAAGAGAAGAGAAACTGAAAGGAAGAGAAGTCTTTGCAGAGGTCTCTGGAGTTTAGAGAGCATATTTTTCATCACACTCTCTTTGATTAGTCACTTACCAAACATGACATTTAGACTGTATGGCTGGCTATGTGTGCCCTTTCATCTGGCACTGGGGCTGTAAGCCCAATAAATTCCCTGCTCTGAGGAAATTAGCCTCGTTCTGCTGAGGGAAACCAGGCTCTTGCCTATTTAGCCACAACATATGTTAGAGTAATTATGTAGGGGGTAATAATTCTAGAGAAATATTGGTTACATTTTGACCAGGTAAACTGATATAGAGCACATAGTGGAAATACAACGCAATACATATTATTGCATTTACAATTTACAGTAAATTTGCTTATAAATCTCCCACCATCACACAAAGCTAGGCATGCATTTTTTTTTTTTTTTAGAAATTAGGGTTTGACAATAAATATAATTATACTTTTAACATAATAACACCGGGGCACATGAACTTGGTGGGCATGTAGCCCCACCTCCCCCCCACTGTTTTTAAATAAATAGCTGAACCATGGCATCGAGGATGACGGAATTGTTTGTTGGAACATTTTTACATTGTGTTTGTTAAAAATGACTATAGGCCGATATATCGGTTATCAGTTTTTGAAAAACTCAAACATCGAAATCGGGATCATCCTTCAAAATCCCATATCGGTCAGGCTCTAGGAGATGTAGACAAACTGACATACACTACCCACACACGCATGAACACACACTTACATCCACACACGCATGCACACACACACATACACATACTGTACACACGCACAGACACACACAGACGCACACACACTAACACTCACACAAGCACGGACACACTCACACACACACACTCACACGCATGAACGCATACACAGGCACACACGTACCCACACACACACAAACAGACACGCACATACAAGTTGTAAGAGTAGGGGATGGAGTAGGAGATGGAGACAAGCGTGATTTATTTTCTCAGAGAGGATGTACAGGACTGAGCGGCGGTCATACTTTATCTAGTTATTTTCACAGTTTACACTTCTGTAGCAGGTCATAGGCCCTGTTCAGAGCTGTCTCTTAGGCCCAATTATTAACTAACGCTGGTGCTCAGTGACAGTCTTACCTAATAAGTGTCTGAAGTTTGCTTGCAAATTTGTAGTGACACAGACAAGAGGACTCTCCCTCCTAGGGCCCAATGTGGCACAAAAAAGTATCCATATGCCGGGAGGTCAGTGGAATGTGTTCCGACAGGAGGGAACATGGCTGCTCGGCAGGTAGCGGCCTCCACCATGGGCCAGAGAAGAGGGAAGGGAGAGGAGGGGAGGGAAGGAAGGAGAGAGATGAGGAGGATGAGAGGAAGACAGGAGCAGAGAGAGCAAATGGGCAGAGAGAAGATGAGATAAGGAAGAGCATAGAGGAGAACTCATGTGACAGGCATTTTTTTGGGTCTGTATTCAACGCCCCCACCTCCAAAAACACACACACACACACACCCCGCCCCCAAAGTTAAATTAAGGCGGTGCTGTCTAATTATGGGAATTCACCTCCGGCTATCCCATTCCCACAAATGCACACATACACTCTCTCACTCATGCACACACACACACACACACACACACACACACACACACACACATGACAAATGTTATGGGCATGGATGCCTTCTGCTTCAGGTAGAACTGTCATTTTAAAAAGTGACTGTAGGCACGATAGGAAACAACTGGATTTCCAATCCTGTTGTGTGTCAGCATCAGGGTCAGAAAAGGTTTTATTGCCAAGCATGTTTTCACATACAAGAAACCTGTCTTGGCTGTTTGTGAAGCACAAATACATACAGTAGGGCCCAAGAAACAAACATACTGAAGAATATAAAAATCTTACTGCAAGTACACATATTTACAGAGCCCCCGAAGGAACATGGTGAGAATGATCTTTTTAGATCAGGGAATTTATTTTCAGAGGCCCTTTTGCGTTTGCAACGCAATAGTTTTGCATTCCCTCGCAATACCATTTGCGTTCTCTCGCAAAAAGTCAAAAGTATTGCGAGGGAGGCACGCCGTACAAACTCACTAAACTTTTGCAGAAATGTGTATGCTAACATAAAGTAATAATTGTGAGTCCTTGTGGGTCACCATTGTCTGTTAATATGCAGTTAACCACAATCCTGGGTTCATGCTACTAATCACTCTCTTAAGTGACTCTCTTAAAGGAATTATCCGGAGTAAAATGCACTTTAGATCGATTTACGGATGATTGGGAGTACATACGTTGAGTTGACATCCAAATCATGTCATTCGGATGGGTTTTGAGAAAGTTCGATGTTACCGTTTTTAGTCAAAGCTCGTTAGCGTGGAAGTGAGAAGGGCATATTATTTCGACGCTACAAAACGCTATTTTTATACCTCTTCTACAGTTCCAAACAACATTGCACTTACGTGGTAGTGAGTAGAGGGTCCCTAAAGCCAAACCGAAGTATCCCGAGGTCTTTATGTGGTCGGATAGAGAGTCCAGAATGAATTTCATCATTATTTCTGTTAAAATTGAAATTAAGTCGTATGGACTGGACTACGTTTTTTTATTTTTTTTAAACGGCTTCGAAATTGTGAATTTCCAGAGCACACTTGGCAATCGACTCCTACGGACTTTCCCCTTAAGATGGCAGCATGGGGTCAGAATGACCTTGAATCAGATCATTGCGAGATGACCCCCTGTTTATATGATTCATGACAGGCTCTCCTCATGCACGCCATCATGCCACCCTACTACCATTCAGACAGCACAACCTCACCCTCCCTCACTAAATATGGAATATAAAGGTGCTTTATGATTATGAATTACACAACAGACACAATTTACCCCCTACATTTAGATAGTTGAGTTTCAGCAGATACAGGGAAAGAGTGATTGAGAGTGAAAGACAGAGAGAGGTAGAGGAAGCTGTACATGACAGAGTTGCTAACCCGGTAAGCAGCTCTGCATAGGTGACAGAGATGCTAATAGAGGATTCAGGCAAATGTGTTTGAAAATTATACAAGCTGACAGAATCCCCGTACACACACCTCGGCATAACAATCAGCAGCCCTGGGAAGCCTCACATCAAGTGGGATTAGACTCAGAGAGCAGACCAGAGAGCAGCTGCCACAGAGAAGGACTGGCCCCACCGTGGACCTGATCTGGCATAGGCACGTCCATCAGGGCTGATGCACAGGCAGAGGGAACAGGCCAGCTGCTAATGTTCTCTACGTAGCCCACTTTTTCTCACAGATGGGCCATTTCTATAGAAGCGACAATGTAGAGTTTACTTGTATGCATTTGTTGGATATTGTTCTCGCTACTAAGAAGCCAGCTCTGTCCCTGGCCTGAAAACAAAACATAATAAATAAACAAACAAGCAAAAAAGGAAATCAGCATCATTAGCAGGAAACTCTTTCTCACTATCTCACAACTTGATGCGCATACAGACTTAAGCAAGAACAGGTGGAAAGCTGAAGGTAAATGGTTGGTAAGTAGGTACATTCCTGGACTGATGATTCAAAATGAAACAGTCCCCTTAGAGCAATGTGAGGAAATTCAAATAAAATGTACCACCAGACCAGTTATTACATACTGTACATCTCCAAAGGCTTCCTCAGGACACTTTGGTGACATATTGGGTAATATCCCCTCACTCCAATTAGCTCTTATAACACAATGAATGTGCTCGTGCAATCTTGTATGCAAATGGATTAGATATACCAATGTATCATAAAGTTTCAGGTTCTGGCCTGGGAAAACCAAACTGGTTTGCTGGAGCAGTTCTATTAATATGAAGCACCAGTTACTGACTCAGAACAACACAGCCTCCTATCTCTCTGTGGCCATACCATTTACCACACACCTCTACTTGCAACGCTTACTGACTTTACTGTGTGGATATGTTTGTATATGTATACTGTAGGTCTATGGAGTGTGGTGGAAAATACAAAAGAGGACTACGTTTGTTTTATGGCAAGACTAACTGCTTTTAGATTTGTTCACCATATTGAAACGTATGAAAGGACCGTTGTCACCGGGATGCAGAGATAGAGTTCAGCTGCAGGAAAGAGGCTTCCTCTGAACCTGCTGTGCGCTTTAAGCAAGCATTGCTTGCCCTGGATGGCCTCAATGGAGGGGAGTGAGGAACCTGTGATGCGTTGGGCAGTTTTCACCACCCTCTGCAGTGCTTTTCGGTCGTGAGCAGAGCAGTTGCCATACCAAACTGTGACACAGTTGGTAAGGATACGCTTGATGGTGCAGGGGTAGAAGTTCACCAGGATCTGAGGATGCCGAAAGACCTTCTTTAGCCTCCTCAGATAGAAGAGACGCTGGTAAGCCTTCTTGATCAGGGTAGAGGTGTTGAGGGTCCAAGAGAGGTCCTCAGAGATGTGGAAACCCAGAAATCTGAAGCTGGTGATACACTCCACTTCATTCCCATTGATGAGAATGAGTGTGTGTCTGCTGGCTTTAGACTTCCTGAAGTCCACAATGAGCTCTTTATTCTTCAATAATTCTGTTAACAGGACTTGCAGGGAATTGTGGGAACATATGCATTTGTTGATTATATGCAAGCCTAATGCTGCCCTCTACAGCTACTGTAAGTCTGCCTTCATCCATGAATTGTGACTGGTTTCAGAAACAGCATCCTCTGAACAATCTACAGAAAGTAGTTCAGTGCTATTAACACACACATTGGATAGCATCTTAATAGATGGCATAAGTAAGTATAAGTATAAGTATATATACTGTTTTGATTCCGTGAGGGAAATTTGGTGCATGGCTGTTGTGGAGGAGATGGTTGGGCAACACTTTATAATAACTACACACAATTCATCATTTATTAAGCCTTTGTTACTTATTAGTTAATGGTTTGTTCATCATTAGTAATTTCTTGTTCATACATAATTTATCATCAGTTAAGCATTTGTTCACACAATTATAAATGGTTTGTTCATAGTAAATAAGCCTATCCAAAAAATATGTTTGTAAGTACATGATTTATACTTAATAAGTAATGAAACAACCACTTATAATGAAATCGTTTTATTATTATAAACCAGTTGCAAACTATTACAAAATGCTTTGTTCATCATTTGTAAAGCATTGTTCCTATGTTAATTCTCATAAATAAAGTATTTGTACACACAGTTATAAATGGTTTGTTCATAGTAAATAAGCCTATATCTAATGTTTATGAATTATTATTAATACTTAATAAATTATGCAATATACACATGCACTAATGATTAGTTAGGGTGAGGATACATATTTTATAAACCACTTTCTAATACTATAATTCATGATTAACTCAGGGGTTACAAGTGGTTAGTTAAGGAGATTTTGTGAGCTTATCTAAAGTGAGGACTTTCTATGCCTTGCAACACATTTTCAAATGAGTTGTAAAGATTACATTCACATTCATTCATTTAGCAGACAAGCTTAATGCATACATGTCAATTAAATTGAAGGCCATTGACATAACTGTGAAAGGCGGGAATCGAACCCCCAACTTTTCAGGCTACTGCATGCTAGTCTAGCTCCTTATCCACTACACTACCTTGCCCCAGATAGTTTCTGTTTTCTTTTACTACACACTGTTATTAAACATCTGTAAACTATTATTATAAAGCATTATTCCTACATTAATTCTCATCTCTAAATCATGTTTACACACAGTTAAAAATGGTTTGTTCATAGTAAACACGCATATCTATATTATATTTTTTAATTGACTGGGCAGAGGTAGTGTAGTGGAGCCGGGTTAACATGCAGTTACCCATAAAGTTGGGGGTTCAAACCCCAGTGTCCACCAATGTGGCCTTGCACTTTAATTTCACTGACATGTGTAAGTCGCTTTGGGTGAAAGTGTCGGCTAAATGAATAAATGCAAGTGTAAACTTTATAACTCATTTGTAAATGTGTTCATTTATGTAAATTCATCATTAACTAACCATTTGTAACTCCTGAGATAATTATTAATTATAGTATTAGGAAGTGGTTTATAAAATATGTATCCTCACCCTAACTAGTCATTAGTGCATGTGTATGTAACAACTGTTAAATAATGGAAATATTACTTAATCAAAAACATATTATTGCATCATTTATTAAGTATTAGCAATAATGCATAAACATATTTAAGATATAAACTTATTTACTATGAACAAACTATTTATAACTGTGTGAACAAATGCTATACTGATGATAAATTAGAAATTACTGATGATGAACAAACCATTAACTAATAAGTAACAAAGGCTTAATAAATGATGAATTGTGTGTAGTTATTATAAAGTGTTACCGATGGTTGTCAGGAAAAGTGACATAAACTGTTGCCAAGATCTGTCAGAATGCTTCTTTGAAAATGTTGAATGTACTGTAAGGCACGAGGCTACAATGACATAAGTATATGTACTCTTTTGATCCCACAAGGGAAATTTGGTCTCTGCATTTATCCCAATCTGTGAAACACACTCAGCACACAGTGAGCACACAGTGAGGTGAAGCACACACTAGCACACACTCAGCACACAGTGAGCACGCAGTGAGCTGCCTGCTACAATAGCAGCGCTCGGGGAGCAGTGAGGTGTTAGGTGCCTTGCTCAAGGGCACTTCAGCCGTTCCTACTGGTCGGGGTTCGAACCAGCAACCCTCCGGTTCCAAGTCCGAAGCGCCAACCAGTAGGCCACGGCTGCCTCAATATACTTATACATTATACATATACATATTATTTAACTATACCATCACAAACTCCATGAAAGACCATACAATTGGAAAAGCACATGATAAGGGATACAAAATACAAGATTCTACACCAATCAAAGACTTAAACTCAACCAGGGAGTGGAAAAACTTGGGAACCTACCATCGCCTATTGCTGTCCCCATGCTCGGATTCCTGCCCCCGCAGCCTAGCAACCCACTACTTGCCCGATGACAACTCCTAATCCCTATGGACAATTCATCCCCTACACTGGACTATTTGAACTTAACACTAAATAGGATTCATGCATTATACTGGTTATGTAACCATCCAACCACTTTGTAACATATACCTCAGGTGGCTCTAAATACCATGTTCTATTCTCTGTATATAGACCTTACTGTCCTGTAACTGACCCCAGGCAGATGTCATATTTCAGGCAGAAGTCATATTTCTGACTTTATTTGTATTTAAGGTATATTTAAATATTTAACTAGTGCTATTGACATCTGTTTTATTTGACTGCTTCATTTCCACTTTAAGCCTTTATATTATTTTTCTGCATATATTGTCCGCCATCTTGAATTTTGGCACTGAAAATGAAGAAATGAAGAAAATTGGAAACAGGTTGTTTTGTATTCAATGGGGTCCTAGCAAGTAAAAAATCACTAGTTGCAAAAATCTATATGAACCGTTCCTAAAATTACACGATTCCCCTCACTAATGCATTGGATTTCCCGGGATTGTTCTCTTTTTTGAGTGACTGTCCTGGATAATAAACAATATTTCCCGGGACACGAATTGTCCCGGTTTTTGGTAAAAATTAAAATCCGATTATAATTTCTGCTAGTTTCAAATGGTTTTGTTCTTGATTGTGTTTATCGTACATCAAATGTATTATTTATTTATTTATTTTATTTATTTATTTATTTATTTTCAACCCTATCTGCCTGCCATTTAAAATAAGGCCCTAAATGTCAAAGTCTGTGGGGCAGTCGTGGCCTACTGGTTAGGGCTTTGGGCTTGTAACCGGAGGGTTGCCGCTGTTGGTTCGACCCCAAAGCAGTAGAAATGACTGAAGTGCCCTTGAGAAAGGCACCTAAACACCTCACTGCTCCCCGACCGCCGCTGTAGCAAGGCAGCTCACTGCTCCAGGTTAGTGTGTGCTCCTTCTCACGTGTGTTCACTGTGTGCTCTTTGTGTTCACTAATTCACGGATGGGATAAATGCAGAAACCAAATTCCTTGTATATGCAACTTGGCCAAGAAACCTGATTTACATTTACATTTTACAATACAGTAGTCATGTTTTTTTTTTAGCATGGTCCACAGCTGAAAAATAGAACAAAGCAGTGCATGCTGCAGGCAACTATAAGGATGAAGCGCCAGATGACACACTCTACTTCCTGTTATGCTTTCATGGACATACTATGTCTAGATGTCTACATGTGTTCATGTATGTAACAAAATAAATGAGGCCATGATCACAGAGGCGTGAGTTGTAACATAGATTAGCTTCTTCATTGTTCATTTGTGTGAAACAGCTGCCCATATAAAAGACTCCTGGGGAAAGTTTAATTAGCCATATGGATTGTTTCTTATTTACCGTTAGAAAACAGTCAGCCATCTGCAACACTGTAAATACTGTGTGTACATCTTAAGTGTCATTGACTGTTTACAAGGTGTCTAACGGCTCCAGAAATAAGTAACTGCATTTCGACTGTATTTCGTTCATAACGTCGTACACTCTTTACAATGAGGGCCAGAATTATAAGTCTCTTCCATGAGGTTATAAAGATGTAGCGTGACAGAAGGAGCACAGACAGGGTGTGTTTCACGCGGACTGGAGTGGACGTCCTGACACAAACAGAGCAGGCTTCAGCTGTTAATGAGACACATGTAGTCTGACAGTGTTGTGGCGCTGATGGACCGGGCGATGACCGTCCGTTTAAACTGACTCCACTGTGTACAAGTGTGGAGTGCCGGAGGGACGCTGTTTATGCAAACAGCCATGAAATGTTCTCCACAATTTACGAGGACATTGTCCCACCACAGGGTGACAAGAAGATCCGTAAATGTTAACGAATGCACATTATGCTGGGGTTAAGTTGGTAAAATGTTAGGGCCAAGCTTGGAGTAATCACATCCAATTGAGATGTAGAAAAAAAGTGTGTGTGTTTGTGTGTGGGAGGGGGATACCATTGACATTACTTCTGCTCATGTGAATGACAGGAAGTATTTAAATGATATTGAAATAGTCCTGACATAATTCAACCTTATTTCTCTGTAGGGACAGATTTACATATCTCATGCCACCTTCAACATTCGTGACCACAGTGAGAGAGAGAGAGAGAGCAAGAGGGCGGTGAAGGGAAGTAGAGAGAAGAATCAACACGACACAAAAGTCCAACGCAGCCCAGCACTTCTTTTGGATAGTGCGGTTCATATAAATATTAATATGTTCATGCACAGGTCCCTGTTTGTGTTGGGATTTGCGTGTGCATCTGCGGATTACAGTGTGCTTGTTATGAATGTGCCTGGGCATGTGAGCGGCCTGCTGTGCACTGTTTCGTATCCCTCTATTCTTTTAGGTGAACCAATGTTTACTTTGGTGGTCGCCATGGCGTAATCTCTATTTGTTTATGTGCGTGTGTATGGCATGTGCATTAGAAATGCATGTTCTTAACTTATTATGCATATTTGGTTTGGAGAATGATTGAATCTCTGAGCCATTGTTTCTGTGTGTGTGTGTGTGTGTGTGTGTGTGTGTGTGTGTGTGTGTGTGTGAGAGAGAGAGAGAGAGAGAGAGAGATTTTGTGGAGGAGTGGAGAAGAGAGGAGAAGTGTAGAAGAGAGGAGAGGAGGAGAGGATTGGAAAGAAGAAAGGAGAGGAGAAGAGAAAAGTAGAGAAGAGTGGAGAGGAGAGGAGGAGTGGAGAGAGGAGAGGAAAGAAGAGGAGATGATAAGAGAGGAGAGGAACGGAGAGGAGAGGAGTGGAGAGAAGAGGAGCTGGATGCTGAGCTGACATTTCCAGTTTCATCCCAAGGGGAGAGAGGGTGACTCGGGAAAGGAGGGGCGCAAGCTTAATAGATGCATGTGCTTTATTTTCCTGGCTCAGGAAGGCAGCCATGCAAGTGAATGATGTAACTTATGGCATGAAAACAACATCTTCATCATGACACATTCCGGAAGCAAAGGTATTGATGCATGTGGCGTTACCGGGATGGCCCTACAAATGAATTAAAAATGATTTTTTGAGGCTTCAATTTAAGTGGATGTGGATGTAAGCCACTGAAGTTCAGAGTTCATTGTTGACTATTCTGAAGTCTCAGAAAATAATGGTGTCATCATCAGATACCTGACCAGAGTTTACTTCATAGTGTTCTCAACTTTTTGCTCATTAACATAGCTTGTTTTGAGCATAGAGTGTTTGTAGTCATTAACATGCACCTCACACTCTGAAGGCAGAGTGTGCCTGAACTAAATGTGCAAAACGAGTGTAATGAGAGGGGCCCCGAACACCCAGAGGAGAGATCAGACTCAAACCAGCTTTCCTACTAGAGGGGTTTGTGATTACTATCATTAACATCATATACTGTGCCATATTTGAAATCATTTGGATGCCAAAACAGCAAAATTCTGTATTCCCTGTACTTCACACATAACATGCATTTATGCTATATAGATCTTTTGGCATATCCACTACAAGACAATGGCCAAGCACAACTGCATCCCTACCAATGCACTGTGATGGCAAAACAGTGCAGGTTTCTTCAGGACATGAACATAGCAAGAGGCAAAAAATGCAAAAGCATCTAATCTATTTGAATGAAAATCATGGGTCTGGGATCATGGGAGTGTGTTTTGTTGTCATATTGCCATCCATTCGTTTTTCTATGTCCATATGCCATATGCATGTATAATACACTCATTATGAGGCAATGGCTAAAATCATGTGTACAAATGTAGCTAAGAAAGTCAAGAATGGCAAGGAGTATCATAATATGAATTCCTAATTAAATATGTTTTAAAGTGTGTCAATAAGCCAGAGTGCAAATGTTACAATATGCAAATTATTAAGAAAAAAAATCTTAGAGCAAGCAAACCACAGAGGAGAGGAGGAGGAGGTGAAATAGAGCCTTTGGAAAATGTCATCTTAATCTACCAAGTCTGGAACATTCTACACGGGTCATAAACCTGGCAGTGTCATCAGCACGGCCAATTTTCAACTACGTTTAGCATGAACAGCAGAACGGAAGATGGCGAAGGTCTCGGTTTATCTCATCTGACCATTTTCCGGCTGGTCAGGACTTACTGTAGCCTTTGGCGGGAGAATGTCGAAACCCACTCAGACAGGGAGGATGCCACGGGGGCATTTGTCTATAAATAGCATTGCCAACATGAGTTCAGGTTAAAAAGCTACAGCATCACTCGAATTTAGGCGTCTCTCAGTCCCTCCTCGTGTCCGTGGCACCATGGCAACATTCGCTTCACATGCTCACAACAATTTTGCGTCGTGTTGACTTTATCGAAAACAGCAGGAAAATAGTGAACTCTATAAACCTTTGGAAAACAGCAGTAGTAACAGTAAACTATCTAAACCTTTGGAAAACAGTGTGTTTGTTTTGAATAGTTAGAATATACAGGATTTAAGCACACAATTTCACACTTTATGTGGATTAGTAATGGTGTTAAGGATTTGCACCCATGACTCTACATGAGAAGGTTTACTACAAATTACGTTCCTTCGAAGCTGTTATACAGTACGATCTTGCAAGATCTTTACCTTCATATAACAGCTTCAAAGTAATTTTGATGGTAAACAAACTCATAGCAGAGCGAATTATGCTGCCAGCAAAGCAGGAGGGGCCTGCTGCTTGCAGAACTAACAATGAAACTTCGGAGTCGCAGTCCCGAATCCATGTCGCGAGAATCACAAATTGCTTTCCGGCACGATGTCACACACATCAACAGGTAAAAATAATATAACATAAGAAGCAGCTAGCACGGTAGAGAACGAAAATGAACAAACTGACAAAATCGACGTAAAACTGCATAGTACACCTTTAAGAAGGCTTCCGGATGGTAAACCCAGCTTCAGAAAGTAAAAGTCCTACCACATATTTGTTCCAACCATTCATTAAATCAGCTGATACTTACTGACTTTTTGACAGTTTTAGGTGCACAGGTGGAACCAATATACGGTAGGACTCTTACTTTTGAAGCCGGGATTCTCATATCTGGTTTCGGGAAATGAGGCCCAGATTATGTCTTTTATGCACAGACTCAATGAAATGGGACAGCTGGCTGAACTAATGTGCATGTGTTTCTTTAGAAGCACTTAAACTTTCAGTGGAATCATGCAGTGTCCTTTGCAAAATGCATAGCTGGATGATACGGCATGCTGACAAGACAACACAGTGACATCTGAGTTCATTTGGCCCTCTGTGGTTATGATGTGCAGTGCAGGCATTATGTTTAAATGTACGACAACAGGGGGTGTTACTGTAAGATTATGGCTCAGGACTGAATCACTGTAAATCAGTTGACAGTGGATTGGGGCATGTGGTACGATTGCAGGCTCCACAATCTTATTGTTTTGAGATAAGCCTTTCTCTGAATCCTGTGGTGACACCATGGAGAGACATGACGTTTCTGTCCTGATTCCAATATTGCCAAAGATATGCCAATGGTATTTTGCGGCATCCTACAATATCCCATGTCAAAGCGCCACTTCAACGAGACACTGATCTCTTTTAGCAAATCAAGGGACAAAGAAAGCAAATACCTGTCTGTCAAAGCTCTGTCCAGATGAAATAGTTGACATCTAGAGATCAGAGCGGACATCTATCCCCTCAGCCTGGGAGAGAGAGGGGCTTTCCACTTTAAAGAGATAGAAAGCAGGAGACAGAGGCAGAGTGCTACATGGATATTTCACAAATTCTGTGGAAAAGTGAGAGTGTGTGTATGTCTGTGTATGTCTGTGTGTCTCTGTGTGTATGTCTGTGTGTCTCTGTGTGTGTGTGTGTGTGTGTTTGCCCCATTGAATGAACAGTGAGCCAGGCAAACAATGCTGTGCTGTTGCATCACTCACCCCAGGGGGAGCAGATGAATGCAGAGTTAAAATAGCGTGCATCATTTAGCACCTCTTATGTGTTTGTGTGTGTGTGTGTGTGTGTCTGTGTGCGTGTGCCTGTGTGTGTATGGATGTGAGTGTATGTGTGTCTGTGTGTGTGTGTGTGTGTGTGTGTCTGTGTGTGTCTGTGTGCATGGATGTGAGTGTGTGTGTGTGTATGGGTGTGTGTATGCATGTATACGTGTGTGTGTTACATTTTCTATATTCTTGTGAGGACACCCTCAGTGTGCTAATGCCTACATATTCCTGTAGGTCATAAAGAGGTCCAGGTGCGTGACATCACCTATACCCTTCCCTCCTCTGCAGAGCGCAAGACCAGGAGTGGAATCCACCTCTGCACGGGGCCCGCAGCCTGTGGCTGACTCTAGAAGAGAGAGAACAGTACATGGAAACGAGGAGGAGAGGATGGAGAGAAAAGAGGAGAGGGACGGAGAGCAGACACGTAGAAACCCAGTAAACACAAGGGAGGTGCAAGGGGTCTCGTTAAGGGCTCATATTCATGATCATTCTAGTCAAGGTAGTGTTGTCGGAGGATTCTCCAGAGGCCGTAAGTAGGGCTGGTATTAAAGAATTAGCCTGATAGTCTAAGGTTCTGGATACATTGAGAGCGCAGCTGAAGCAGAGTGGAGAGCACACTTCTCTGCCCGTGGGCATGATGGTGGTAGCGTCCCCACCCAGCAATCCCAGGATCGATTCCTGAATCCACCATTGCAAGTCCGTAGTGCTTTGGGCAAACCCAGCCATTTTAATATATTTCTCTGATGTCTGGAGCAGTCAATACCATTGGTTATAATGGAAGGCAGCATATTCTTGCTGCACGAATTCTGCGAAGATTCCATTTATGTTGAAATTTCAGTTGTAAGGGGGTCAACATCTTGTGACCTCAGCTGAGTTGTGACAGATATATTTTTTAAAAAGGACACTCTTTCAACCTCAAATATCAAAAAATTTGTCATTTTGCAGGAAACATGACCTAGCATCATTCAAAAAAGACTTAAATCTGTAATCTCACAATATGAACGCCTTTAAAGGGCCTCTTCTCGTTTCCTTTGGCCTTAGATCATCTGCCTCGACCACAGACACCTCACGTGCCTTAGTGACCTCCTGCTGTGTGGCTTGTCTCGGGCACAAGGCCAGGGGGGAAGGATACCGCTGGCTTAGCATTGTGACTGCATCCATAAATAAGAGGCAGCAATGCCAAGATGGGCTCCCTTCCGATGTCCTCCCTTCCCCTGCCTCCGCCTCCGCTCTGCTCCCCTCTCTTGTTTTGCTCTCGATCCGCTTAGCTTACGCGGCCTCTGAGTCCGGGCCGCCTGCTGGAGGCTCAAACTGCACTGTCAGGGCAGCATAAGCCCTTCTGCCGCGCACGCTGGAGAGATTAGTGGGCGGATAAGTGGCCGCGTGGAGAGTGGGGGGTCCCGCAGTCGCCATCCACACACCCAGCCTCGCCTTGCACGATCCACCCACACACACCCAGCCTCGCACGATCCACCCACACACACCCAGCCTCGCCTCGCACGATCCACCCACACACACCCAGCCTCGCCTCGCACGATCCACCCACACACACCCAGCCTCGCCTCGCACGATCCACCCACACACACGCAGTCTCTGGGAGCACTGAGAGGAAGTCTTTATGTGACTGTCCAATCGGCCGGTTTTCATTTGTGCGTGTACAGTATGTGTGTGTGTGTGTGTGTGTATGTGTGTGTGTGTTTCCTCGCTGGAGAGGCAGGGGCTACTAAACAGATGGGTCAATAAGCGGGGAGGAGAGGAGCCAAGGTGCTGGCAAGGTGCCGTGGTGGCTGTGGAGAGAGATGGGGTCTGGTGGCCGCGTGAGAGGAGGAGAGCAGAGGAGAGTAGAGAGGAGGAGAGGGGAGGAGAGTAGAGAGGAGGAGAGGGGAGGGGGGAGAGGGGGGGAGAGGGGGGAGGGAGGGGGAGGGGGGAGGGGAGGGGAGGGAGGAGGGGAGAGGGAGGGAGGGGGGAGGAGAGGAGAGGGGAGGAGAGGGGGGGGGAGGGGGAGGGAGGAGGGGAGAGAGGGGGAGGAGAGGGAGGGGAGGGGAGGAGAGTAGAGAGGAGGAGGGAGGGGAGGGGGAGGGGGAGGAGGGAGAGGAGGAGAGGGGGGAGGGGAGGGGAGGGAGGGGGAGGAGGAGAGTAGAGAGGAGGAGAGGGAGGAGGAGGAGGGAGGAGGGAGGGGAGGGGAGGGGGGGGGAGGGAGAGAGGAGGAGAGAGGAGGGAGGAGGAGAGGAGGAGGAGGGGAGGGGAGGGGAGGAGAGGAGAGGAGAGTAGAGAGGAGGAGAGCAGAGGAAAGTAGAGAGGAGGAGAGGGGAGGGGAGGGGAGGAGAGGAGAGGAGATGGCTTATATGATGGGGATGAATGCCAGGGTGTCAGTGTGAGTCACTGCCTGAATAATTGTCAGTAAAAGCCAGGCCTGAGAACGAATGTGATATCATATCGGGGTGCTCCCATCATGAATCAAGCTGGAGGCTGGGAGTAAATAAATGACTTAGATGGAGGGAGCATGTATTTATTTTAAAAAATGTTCAGTTACATGTGTTAAGGTTGTGTGTGTGTGTGTGTGTGTGTGTGTGTGTGTGTGTGTGTGTGTGTGTGAGTGTGTGTGTGTGCATGTGTCTTTTATGTGTGTGTCTGTGTGGGAGGGGGTGATGAGTGAGGCGAGTAAAGGAATGCAATGACTAAAGTATGGCAATTAAAGTGTAAAAACTCCCAGGGTAAGAAACAAGAACTTGTGTCATTTTAATCATTACCAAACAGTACTACCCCTGGCTCAGCAGGCAGGGAGGCAGGAGACTTTTCGCCTGAAACAAACAAACCCCGCCGCCACCGACACACAGGTCTTAGCTCAGCGGTTGCTCACACTCCCTTTTAGTAGCACCATTGACAAAAATTACTTTATCTGGCTTGACTACCACGATTCCAGTGACTGGGGCCGAGGGGAGGGGGTTTATGTTATGCAGGAAGGAGGTGTGCAAAATTGACACTGAGCTCCGAAGCCTGCATCCATCCACACATCCCTGTCATCAATTTGGCAATTGCCATTTCCACCCCCAATTACCAAGCGAGGGATGTTATGGATTGAAATCTGTCATGCTCAGATGTATGCTAATCTGTGTTCATAATCCGAAGGTGCGTGCATTCGTCTCCAGCTCCACAGCCATGGACTCGCCAAGGCAGAGTGGTGCTAATATCGTTTGAGATGCACTCACAGTGAATCACCCCAGCCGGCACGAGGGTGCAGTGAGAAACCAATTTAACTGCAATTCTCTTCTTTCCCCTCTCCCAGCACTCTGTTATAATCTTCCCAGCTGCACCTAATCAGTCCAAGTGCAATTCAAATGTTAATTATTCATGCCATAATGCATTTTTAATGTATTGATTCAATAGGGTGGGAGCAGATAAAGTTACTTTTTAATTATTTTTTAATATCCAATTCCTGATATGAAAAGCAAGGGAGAACACATGAGCCAGAAAACAGAAGATTCATAAAGTGGTTCTCACTCCCTCAACTTCTTGGAGATGATTAGGAGTTTTAGGAGAGGGAGACACAGCTACTGTACACTAACTCATCTATGGGTTTGTTTTTATTTATTTAATTATTTATTTTACATTGTAGAATACTGAAAACTGAAAACTATGAAATAACACAGAGGCGATACACAAAAGAAAAACTGTGAATAAAGCCAATTGTTTTATGTTAGGCTCTTCAAAGCAGCCAACTTTTGCTGTGATGACAGCTTTTTGCTCTCTTGGCATTCTCTCAACCAGCATACTATATACTCCAGGAATGGTTTTCCAACAGGCCTGAATGAGGCCCATACTGAGCACTTAATCAAAACCAAGTCCAGGTGACGATTTCATGAAGCTGGTTATGATGATGCCTTATAGTGTGTAAAGCAGTCATGAAGTTAAACCATGACTACTTTGCAGAATCTAATACATGAAACATTTAGTTTTTGTAACACAAGAAAACAAAGTATGTTTCATGTACTAGATTCTTCAATTATTTCATCGTTTTCACCTTCTGTTTTGTTCTACAATGTGAACGTAATCGAAGAATCAAAAACTCATGAATGAGTAGGTGTGTCCAAACTTTTGACTGGTACTGTACAGTACACAGCTGCATATGGACAAAAGAAAAGACATTTCCTCAAAGCCAGGCCAAGTTTGGAGCCCGCCACAGCACAGTGAACTGAGAGACGCCTGTGGAGCTTTGTGTTTTATGCCCTGTCGTGTGCCATTAAAGTTTTTCCTTTTCTGCCGAGTTCTTAAAAGCTCGGTTTGAAAGGCCAGCTGCAGTCTAGTTTGTTTACACCTTTAAGCAAAATGCAGGCTCTGCTTTTCCTGGGCCTTTCACGTCTCATTCGCAGGCAACATGCCACCATTTTCCCCCTCAGCAAGTCCCTGGTGTACTTTGAGGCAGTGATTTTATTTTGTTTTATTTTGTGTGTGTGTGTGTGTGTGTACATGCATATGTCAGAGAGAGTTTGCTTTGAAAGCATACACTGACTTTTCCAAAAACTTGTGTTATTTCACAGCATGCATCATGGCTATGCAGTAGTCACTTAAAAACAAGTGCCTAAGGGGACACATGACACATTCTGTATGAAAAGTATATATAAACTAATTATGGGGCTTCCCTCTACAAGTGTAATGGATCTGTTTTAGTGTACAGTTACAGTACATCTGCTTACATACAGTGCTCACAATAACAGCAGAAGTGAAACATGTCAAGTCAAGTCAAGTCCATGTTATTTGTTGTACAATGTTGTACACACCAGGGAGGAGAAGAGGAAAGAGAACGGTCTGGCCTAGTGAGTGCCTCCTCTGTGAGGCCATTTAGTGCTAGTCAGGATATTCCAACTACCAGATAGCCTCTTCAGATCGTCCTTTCACCATTTGAGTAGCACTGCCTGCTTCCATGATGTGAGGCTTGTGAGGTTCACACACTGTTGTAAATGTCTCTCCTTGTGACTCTGTTTGAAATGGGAGAAACTGCTGCTTTTTAAAATATCTAACAGGGGAGTGAGGCAACTGTTCCAAACCGACAAAACTCTTTTTTCATGCCTTCTAAGAAACCTTCTAACTACCCCCATAATGGTTAGCTTTCCATAAGCTTTTTTATCATGGCAGCAAGGATGCCCTCTGTTTGGAACGGACTGCAGTGTTGGTGTCACTTGAGTTTCCGGACAGATACAGTCAGTTTGCTCCCTACAATTCCATATCAGAGCAATCCAATACCCCACAACTCCCCTGGTTTAATATTTAGTCTAAATACTATGTAAAAATAAAACTGTTCAGAGGTTTTTATTAGTTGAATTGTATTTATTGGTTGGATTGTAAAACTTTGCATAGTTGTGTATGCAGGAAAGGTCATTTCCATGCCATATCCATTCACTGCACTTTCCTGAGAAACCATACGGTAACTAAAGGACAACTGTTCTAAAACAAAGGTGCATCCCATCCCGTTTAATCCCCTTCCCAGCAGACTGAGATGTTTTCCAACTGATATACCATAAGTACCATCATCCTCCTAATTCTATCATAATCAGACTCTCAGGGTGTATATGCGGTCACAGGTTTTACATATGAATAGAATTAGATATGATATCATTGCAGTGCTGGTGGGGCAAATGTATTCTCCATGCACAACTTATGATGCCAACCAAGTTGATTCCAAGTTGCCTAGCTGGCTTATAGTTGATTACTTGGGTAAACACAAAAGGTGAATACACATGTCACAGATGTTTTTGTTCTGTCACAGTCGATAGGCCATATATGCTTGGACTATATATCATTTGGACTCGACTGCATATTTGGAGACAGAAGTATAGGACAAAGAATATCATTTAGACTAATGAGTCTCTAAATAAGGGCAGCTAGACCAAAACAATTCAGTATAATATCGCCACTCCAAACACCAGTAATGGCTGTCTGAGGGCTTGGTTTCAAATTTCTTCCAGAAAATCTGAGAGGATATTGAAGGTGGAGTTTCAATAAAGCTTAAGCTTGGGGCACAGTGCACACATTTGAGACAGATGGCAGGGTGTGTCTCCACACTTCACACACGTGTCTTCAACTTCAGGGTTTATCTGATAGCTTTGACAAATGCTATCTCTGCACTGTTCTAAACTAAATAAGGCCGAGGGGAGCCCATGATGAAGTCTGTGTTCTGTTGATGGCTCTCTCCCAACCATCTCTCAAATCCTCTTTGAGTTCTTTAGCCAGTCCATGCTCCCAGGCAGCAGCGGTTTTAGAGCCATCCTGTGCATTGAGAGACAGAGGACCCTGATAAATTCATTGGGCAATGGTGCAATGTTTTACCAGTCTGTTGTTGCCAGCGTCCTGTTCTATGCTGTGGTATGCTGGGGAGAAAGCACAAAGAAGAAGGATGCTGGGCGACTAGATAGGCTGGTAAGGAAAGCTGGCTCTGTCGTGGGAGCCGAACTGGAGTGCATCACTTCAAAAACAGATAAAAGAACCCTAAACAAACTGTTGGACAATGAATGTCATCCACTCCACAGCACTATTACAAAGCAGAAGAGCTTGATCAGCTGGAGACTTCGCTCACTGTCATGCACAACTGACAGACTGAGGAAGTCATTTGTCCCCAGGGCCATTGAACTGTTAAAGCTTCACTAAAGAGAAGAGGAGACATAGACTTCTCTGCATAGTTTGTCAGCCTCTCCACCTTTTCCATGTTTGTGTACTGCCTGTCCACTAGCCTATACTGTTTTACTGCTACACTGTTTACATGCTATATTAGCACATATGCATAACCCCTCCCTCCCACAGCCTGGATTGTGGCTGTACTTAATACTTCGTACTTAATACTTGACCAATGGCTGTAATCCTATTACTTCAACCTATTCTTCCACTGATATAGTTTTTTCTACATTAGTCTACGTCTACATTTGTCTACATTATTCTCTTATATGTCCATATTTATTTTATGCTGGTCTCTAGACTCTACACTGTTGCACTGTTGGACTTACTTATTTGCACCATCACCATGACACTCTCATAGAGCACCTTACCATGCATACAGAATTACAGGCTCAGTCCCTGCCCTGTCACTGCAACCGCCTCATGCTTGATCATCCTTAAGCACACTACGTGGATTTTTGATTTAGTTTATTTAGTATTTTAGTATTTTTTGTTTTATCTTCTACTGTCTCTATTGTTCAGTGGAGTTTTTTTGTTATATACATATTTATATACTTATATTACTTTTTCTGCTGTAAGTGCATGTCTGTATGCTACTGAGACCTTGAATTTCCACTTGGGGATCAATAAAGTATCTATCTATGTATCTTTTGATTAGGTCTGAGTTAGAAGAAGTTTACCCATGGCTGCTTTGGAGGTGGAGAAGGCAACTCAGGAAAAATGTTGGAAACACTTTTTATCAGTAATAACATATTTACTAAAAGGCTTTATTAAACAACTCATGTTCATAAATCACATGAGACACAATGCTTTGTGTGCTGTAGAATTGTGACGTGCCTTTAAAGGTAGGGTACTGTTTATGATTACAGTAAGCATGATCTTGTGTTTGTTTATGTTTATGTTAAATTGTTTATGTCCAAAACGCACATTATATTAAATAAAAGACAGCAGAGAGGTAGCTCACCCCTCCCTTCAGTATTCCCAGCGAAACTCCACAGAGTGTTTTGAAATGGAAGTTCAGGGGACAATGGGCAACATATCTTGACAGGCTTTGAGTAATCATCAATGTCTCATTTTGTTTTTTCATACAAAACCTTTTTACTGCATTGGACACTGACAACAAATCTGCTTGTGTGATAACATGTAGATGTAAATGTACCTGTGATCAAATCTCCTCTCTTCCAATGCCTCTACCTAGTAAACTGAAAAAAGGGTTATTGGAAATGGAATCTGTAAATGGAGTTAGAATCTGTGGTGACACATCCAAAGACGTATGCAGCTCCTACCCATGTCCTGTTAAGAACATCCTCACCTCTGCCACCCTTCTGTTGCCAAGAGATGAGCTTGTTCAGCTGGAGACCCTCTACTGTAGGTCTTTGGGCTAACGTGTAGTGACTATTGCTCTCTGGTGTTGAAGTGCAAAATACTAGTTATAGGAAATCAATAGAGGATTGGCAGGCTAAGACAGGCTAGTGGTCTCCCCTATTAATCACTACAAGAAGACATACAGATGTATTGATTTGGGGGTTGCTGTGGGACTCAATAAATATTCTGTAAATATAAATAATTCAATCAATTCTCACTCCTCAAGTTGACGTCTGTGGTGGAAGATAGGGTGGATGTCTTAACCACAGCTGTATTTCCTAAATTGCCTGGGTGACTTCATCCGTTGAATTAACTGGTTAACAGCCACTGTGCAGAAAGAACTTCCTGCTGTCACACTGTCATGTTCTATTTATCAGCTGTTTATCTATGCCAACGTCTCAGAGCCTGGGTCAGCTGAGTGGCCACACTTTCCCTGTCATGTCAGCATTGCGTGACTTGTCATCAGCAGAGAGAGGGAGAGAGAGATGAAAGAGGGGAAAACTGAGATAAAAACACATAAAAAGGTAGGAATGGCTGTGGCTGATGTCTGAGCATATTAGAGGAGCCTGACAGAGAAAGAGGAAGAGTGGTCTGACCTTGTGGAGGGACTGAAGGACGTGAGAGGCTGATCTTCCTCCAGGGGATCCCGCACCTCTCCGCTGCATAAATGCTCTAGATGAGTATGTCACTCAGAGAGAGAGAGAGAGAGAGAGACAGAGAGAGAGAGAGAGACTCCAGTGAGGTAGGATACCAACTGAGATTGAAAGGTTTTTAAAATGGTCAGTGTTGGGCAAGGTTCATGTTTGCTGATAGAACATTTCCATGAGCCTATGGTGTATTATTTTGATTTACAGATACCCATGAAATTATTGTATTTATATTCCAGTGGTGCAAGGCAAACTGCAAAGCTGTAGAGGTCCATGACACGAGTTTCCTTTCACCTGACAGGTGCCAAATACATGCAAACACACACCTCTATTCCAGTCCATGGAAAATCTTCTTAAAGCCCAAAACAATGTTTTGAAAAAAGCAGTGTCTATTTTAGAGAGTAAGAAAATAGTCCATGTGTTAGTTTGTTTGGGATGTGGAATGCTTCTAAGTGATTACATTCTCGTTTGACTTGCCACAGATATATCCATGCAGGACAGAGGAGCGGCTTGTGCACCACTGCTAAGTGACTTTATATGTATAACACATTCTTACCTTCTGGTTAGTGGCCTTGTCACCTTGTGTTTAAAAAAATGGAAGCATGTTGTGCACTTGAAAAAAGTGAAAAACTATGGGAGCCTCATGACCACAAATGCAAGAGTCATGTTACTGTTGAACGTGCTACATTTAAATAACTTATGTTACCGCCGGATATCACTAATAGAGCCAAGTCTCTGATCCAGTCTTCAGGTTCCCTACGTACACATTTGCAGATAAGAGAGCAAAAGGAACTGCATGTGAGTGTGTGTGTGTGTGTGCGCGTGCATGCATGCATGTGTGTGTGTGTGTGTTGTGTGTTAAATGTATGTCTGTGTGTTTGAGTAAATAATAAAATAACAAAATGTTGAATAACATCGACAGAGAAAGCAAGCTTAAGACTGAGCATGACAGAGACATTGAGGTATGAAAAATATGAGGGGTCCACAACGATTGTTGTTTTCAGGCTTGTCCTCATTTTCTCTCTGGAAACATTTGGTGCTTTTGATCATTGATTTACACTGTAAACCTTATGCATTATTTGGTTCAATCAGTAGAGCTATTTTTGGCAGGCTGTCATTAAGGAGAGTTGGTCTGTAGAGAAGATTTGCCTTCATTTGCTCTCACTTGGTTGTCATGGAGGTTTACACCTTACGAAAAATAACTATAGTAATGCTATACGATTTCTATAGTACTTCTAGTAGTGTATTGTACATCTTTTTCGTAAGGGGCTGCCATGAAATTGTAACAGTCCCTTTTTACCATCACAGACTCCCTTTCCTGCATCACTGTTTAGCGTCTCCCCTGCAGAAATATCACTAGTGATTATTGGTGTGGCACCATAGCTGGCATCAATTAACCGCTATGCCACGTTTTATTACAGGGCAAACTGTACCATCTCTGCCTCTTGGTAGAGATGTATGAGCTTTCTTGTGTATGTCTCAAGTTATAACAGTTTTTTACTGCTGTGTTTTCTGTTTTAGGCTTATTTGCTAAAGAGAAACGTGTACGCTGTGCATCCATACATGAATATCAACTTAGCCCCTGAGATTCACTAATGATGGTCTGTGATCTATACCATAGATATGTATTTAAAATGGATGTACACACACGTACACAGACACACACACAGACACACACACACACACACACACACACACACACACACGCACGCATGCACGCACACACACACACACACACACACACACAGCTCAGCTCAACTCAGTCCAGGCATTTATTGGGGTTTAGTTCTCATGTGGGATATTAGTGTGCGCTTTTTTATGTTACTGTAATAGCTTAGACCTCCCTAGCCATCCTTATGAAATTCAAAACTGGATTACCTGAGAGCCCTATGCCCCCTAACCCCACAGGGACAGCTGTGAGTGCTCTCTATTATTCGTATATTTTCTTATGTCAAGAGAATAATAATGAGAGTTATTTCTTCAATGTGTTTTTTGTGTGTGTGTGTGAGTGTGTGTGTGTGTGAGAGAGAGAGAGAGAGAGAAGCACATCTGGGATAATGCCTGAGACCCCCTGCAGTGCAACAGAACCCAAATAGATTGTATTTGCATTAGTGAGCTGTTTCTGTGCTAATCGTCAGTTTGCATGTGTGCCTACGTTACAGTATAAAAATAACACCTAGAGTAGGCTATGTGTGAAACCTCCCAGTGGATCATCTACAGTAGCTGATTAGGCATACTGACGCACCATTGATTATTAGTCATAGCAGAACACTGAAAACTTTCTGAAAACACTGAATGTGTTCCAGATAGAGAGGCAGAGAGACACTGTGCTTTCACAGTACAGTATAGCTATTGAAATGAAGCAAGACTTAGAACTTGCAGGGGGAAAAAATAGAGAAACATAGATAGAATCGTATAGATGTGTCACAAGGCAGAGAGGTCCCTGGCATAGGGTATGAGGAGCATTTTGACAAATACTGTCATGGAAGTGACCCACTTTCACTGGCAGCCAGAGCGTGAGTCAAACGTGGGAAGATGAGCATCAGAGAGTCAAAATGTCACTTCTCATTATAGACACACCACTGTCCACTTCACGTGAGCCTCACTCACAGTGCTGTTAGCTATGCTAGGAGTCACACACCTCGTGTGGCCCCCTCTCTGTTGAATATTAACAAAAGCACCCTCACACATGCACACTGATGACACACACAAACACACACACACACAGATACAAACACACATTCACTTCCCTCAACCACAGTTTAAAAAAATAGCATCATGTCTAGGTGGTTATCTTTTGAAAGCCCCGAGGTGCGTTTTTGCACACAAAATAGCGCCAAAATGTGTTTTGTTTGAACAGAGAAATTTGAACGATTTTGTGTAAACATAACTCTTCTTTCCAGCTCCCTGCATGTTCACGGAGAACAACCTCCTCAAACTGCCCGTGGTAAACTCAAGTCAAACAGAAAACGAACGTTCACAGACATTTCACCTGTGTTTGTGATTTTGAAAGCACCCCTTGTGTCCTCACACCAATCTCTCCAAGCATGTACATCTGAATTTCATCCATGATCACCACACGGGTGCTAACCACAAGGGGCAAATGATCTCCACAGAGCGCTTTTTCGCCATCAAACAAAAACACTTCCAAAGCACTGACAGCT